>NC_090319.1:340125513-340428543 GCF_040869045.1 Eurosta solidaginis | reverse complement strand
ACAACCAACTTGTATACCATGAACAGAGCTTTTGCAGTGTCTGTTCGAGGATATATGTGCGAAAGCTCAATAAAGCTTTTACACTCGTGAATTAGTTTGATCATCTCTACCCCAGATGTAATCTTATATACATTATCAAACGAATGATTCCGTCGCAGCTAAAAGTGCTTGTGAGACCGCCTTTCTTATTGATTGTGTAGAAAATACTAAGGTTACCATCATAGGGTAAGAGCAGCTTCGACTACACTTAGTCTTCTTGACTTTCAATAACACTTCGCCTCTCGCTTGGCGGCAGTTTAAACTTTTCCAGCCGAAATCATAAACCGATGGGGGAACATATGTCTGGTCGGCAGAAACAGTATCGGGTTCGTCACCTGCCAAGTTAAAAAGTTATGAGGAAAAGTGTTTCCATCGAAACTTATGCACAAACTTTATTTCGACTACTAACTCGCCTTTGTAGTTTCTGTAGGTTTTAATGCGCAATGCACAAAGTTTTCTAGTATACACTCACTCCTCGAACTATGTGTCTCCCTTCCCTCTTTACCTGCCGATAATTCTCATACACACAATTAGGTGCTACACATGAAGGCCTAGGGCCTCTCTTCTAGTAGGTGAGGTTGTAATTGAATTGGTGAAGCTATAAATTGCCCTGCACCACCGACTGTATTACTGATAAATGTGCTCCTACTGCTTGGTTACATTATTAGATCGAATATTTCCCATTCAATAGATCCGACGACTCACAAATTGTCATCAAAATCCTCAAACGGGAGTCAAAGTAAGCTAGCTGTTTCAACAGTGATGGACCATAGAGATGCCGGTATTAGAGGCGTAAGGTCTACGCTATAACTGAAAGGTGGTTGGTGTTCTGTGGAACACATCGCATGCAGGGCATTAATTACGTATGTCAGGGTTGATTCTGGACAAGTAAGAGTTAAACCTCGTCCAGTATCCACAACGAAGTTGGTCAGAGTTACTCGCTTTTGCCTTCGTAGTCTGCTTTATTTTTCTGCAATTTTTGCAGAGAGCATATTGATTATAGGGCTCATCGGATATGACCTAGACATATTGTCTACCGGTTTTGTGTGGATAAGGCTTAGGGCCTCCTTATGCTTATGTTGATCAAATGGCTGCGTAAACAGGCGCGGGATCTCATCATAGTGCTGCCGTATTTATTTTCTTATCCCCTTCGTAGGATGGAGTAGATCAGAACATTTGTTGATGGGGTGTCCAGGTTTGTGACAATTTAGCAAAATCTGCCTGCTCAGCATTCCGTAGTGCTCTTTAATATTGAAATCTCTTGCCTTAGAGTTGTAAATTATTTTCAGGGTTCATAGGTTGAAATCCCGTGGCAGTTCTTAGTGCAGTTTTATGAGGCCTTTAGCTTTTTCCAATATGTATTTTGTCGACCAGGCGACTAGACTGTCGTCGGGTAGCAAATGAGCAGCCGTCCAATTGATTTGAATGTTGTAAGCAGAGTTTCTTTATCTTTTTTCCGAGAGCTGATGGCAAACGACTTGAAGAGCTTTATAATTGGTACAGCTTTGTAATTTTCAAGGCACGAGCCTTGAAGGTAAGGGTGGTGTTGAACGTTATCTCTACGATCTATGAGTGACTGGCAATAGGTAGCTTAATGCCATCGACATGAACGTCTGATATTTGCGTGATCGTCGTAAATAGAGTGGCCGTAGATTTGATGAGGTAAATAAAACGAAAAGACTATGGAGTTAGTTATACTTTTTACAAACTCACCTAATAAAGGGACAGGTCCTTTTGGCATTATCGCGCAGTCGTCGACATAGAAAATGATAATACCTTTTTCTGATGAGGAAGGCAGCTTTAATATGTAGAAATTAAACAGAAGTTAGGATAGGACACCACCATGTGGCATCCCTCTTTAATTCTCCTAGGTTTTGAGCTTTTGTTGCTAAATTAACCGACAATTGTCGAAACGGCGAACCTTCTATGTCTTGGAGTAGTGTGCCGCGGTTGACTGTGTCAAAAGCTTTTGACAGGTCAAGAGCCACAAACACCTCCGTATGATGGAGTTTTTGTTGATTTAATCCGTAACTTATCTGAGTTTTAATGACGTTTAGCGCGGTGGTAGTGTTATACATTTGCGAAAGCCATGCTAATGGGTGGCTTAGTGAAAATTCGTAGTGATATAAGGGAACGGGACGGTTTTCAAAGTCTTCGCTACTGGCGAGAGGGCCCCATCCCATGGTTCGGGGCTCTTCGGTAAGTAAGGCCAGCCCGCTTTCTTTGTATCCTGATGCCTAAACTATTCACTTATCCAAGAATCAAAGAAAGGTGTAAGGTCGCAGCCGGCTATAGTCTAGCCCATATTTGTTTCTAGTTTATTAAAATTAATCTTTCGTGCTTTTTATACTTAACGTGCTTTGCACACAGAGTATATTAACTTTGATTGGATAACGGTTGGTTGTACATGTATAAAGAAATCGAGATAGATATAGACTTCCATATATCAAAATAATCAGTATCGAAAAAAAAAATTTGATTGAGCCATGTCCGTCCGTCCGTCCGTCTGTCCGTTAACACGATAACTTGAGTAAATATTGAGATATATTCACCAAATTTGGTACACGAGCTTATTTGGACCCAGTATCGATTGGTGTTGAAAATGAGCGAAATCGGATGATAACCACGCTCACTTTTTATATATAAAACATTTTGGAAAACACAAAAAAGCTGATCATTTAGTAAATAATACACCTAGAACGTTGAAATTTGACGTGTGGACTGATATTGAGACTCTTGATAAAAGTTTGAAACAAATTTTTAAAATGGGCGTGGCACCGCCCACTTGTGATAAAATCAATTTTACAAATATTATTAATCATCAATCAAAAATCGTTAAACCTATCGTAACAGAATTCGGCAGAGTGGTTGCCTTTACTATAAGGAATGCTTTGAAGAAAAATTTACGAAATCGGTTAGGTACCACGCCCACTTTTATATAAAAGATTTTTAAAAGGGTCGTGGACGAATAAAATAAGCTATATTTGCAAAAAAGAGCTTTATATCAATGGTATTTCACTTCCCAAGTGGATTTATAACAGTAAATAGGAAAAACTTCAAATTTTAAAAAATGGGCGTGGCACCCTCCTTTTATGACTAAGCAATTTTCTACGTCTCGGGAGCCATAACTCGAAGAAAAATTAACGGATCGTAATGAAATTGTGTACACAAATTTTCCCTATAGCATGAAATATTTCTAGTAAAAATGGACGGGAGCGATTAAAGACCACGGCAACTTAAATATAAAACTAGTTTAAAAGGGTCGTAGACTAGAATAAGAAGCTACAACTTAGCACAAAATAGTTGTGGATCAATGATATTTTAACCAAGTTTTATTGTAAGAGGAAATGAGGAGAATGTTTTTTTTTTTAAACGGGCAGTGCCACGTGTTATGTAGAAAAGTAATTTATCTGAAATGAAATGTGCAATTGAAGCTAACGCTGAGTATATAATGTTCGGTTACACCCGAACTTATACACCTTTACTTGTTATTTCTAACTGAAATACTATTAACTATTTATGGATATAAATAATAATTTTTTTTTTTAACTTAAAGTTTGAAGGCAGCGATATTAAACTTGATCGTAAAGTGGGCGTCTTTGTCACCATGAATCCTGGCTATGCGGGTCGTACAGAATTACCAGAATCTGTGAAGGCACTTTTCAGGCCAGTGACCTGCATTAAACCAGATTTGGAGTTGATCTGCTTAATTTCACTTTTTTCGGATGGATTTTTAACGGCCAAAGTAAGTATGGTATATGTATATTTATGTATGTATGTATGTTAATAGAAATCGTTGCTACTAAAAGTTTTTCACGGCTAACACCCCTTTCACACTCCTGCGTAACTTGATACTGCCTGAGTTAAGCTCTTGTATATGCAAATAGAGAAATGCCTAACAAAATGAGCTCCATTAACTTTTGAACAGAGGCACTTTTAGTTATCAGCGAACCTTCGCCATGTTATTATATTACTTTTTGTTGTTAAATGAATGCGCCCACCACATCTCCATTTTTTTGCGTCATAAAGTCAACGTAAAAAAAATAATACGATTATTAAATAACCAAAAAGGCGGCGCCAATATCTACAACAATAATACAAACATCACCTTAGCTTAATAATAAAACTTTAAAAGAACAACAATTGCAAAAAATATGTGCACAGTTATATACTCACCTAACACATACATATACACTTTTGAAATTTTATCCACAACCCTCTTATTGGGCTCACCTCACTTCAGTTCACTCTACTCTACTTCCATTAAAACTACAACAATAACATAGATTTTGTTTTTGCCTATATATTTTCATAATAATAACGGTAATTATTTTCTTAGGTATTGGCAAAAAAGATGACGGTATTATATAAGCTAGCTGAGGAGCAACTCTCCAAGCAATGTCATTATGATTGGGGCTTACGTTCACTAAATTCCGTGCTTCGTATGGCTGGTGTGATGAAACGCGGTTCGGAGGATTTGCCTGAGGCTGTTGTGTTGATGCGTGTTTTGCGTGACATGAACTTTCCGAAATTTGTCTTTGAGGATGTGCCATTGTTTTTGGGTCTTATAAAGGTGAGCTATTGTAAATACAAAAGTGTGTATGTAGGTGTTGTTTTGTATGTTTGTTGTTAGCGTAGCCAATTTGAAGGCATTATTTTGCTTGTATACAGGGTGTCACAAATAATACTATAAGGGGCATACAGCAGCGAAAACGAAAAAATCTGTCACAAACTTTATCCAATTTCGCCGATTCAAATCTTTTTTCTATTGTCGATTATTCAAGAAAAAATTTACATAAATTTTGTAACTGAAAAGCAAATTTATCTCCCAAAATATTTTTGAAAAATTCGAAAATTATTTAGTTTTGTAGACCAATCCTAGAATTCAATTTGATATCTGAAACAATTTTTTTATTGAAGGTTGTTTTTTAACTTTCTTCGAAATCGTTATTAAGATTAGTTTTTGTCGCTTACTTTAAGAAACTCATTAGAAATTTTCCTTTAATTATTTTTCAATATGAGCTCGCTTTTGAGCTTTGAAAAAGATCTTGAGGCCACAATAGAGTCGGAGAGTTGACGCAAGGGTGCGGGAACATCAGAACATGCTATACGTGTGTATACCGATGGCTACAAATTAACGTAAGGTGCCGGTTCTGACAGAAGCGCGGGGCTGCGAAATTTCTTTGATAATGTGCAAATCCTATACAAGTAACAAGAGATATAGGAAGTGCGAGCTACAGGAAAAAACGATTGAGCACGTTCTTTAATCGTGTCATGCGCTCGCGAGGTAAAGGCTACAGCTACTAAAGGCTACAGAGTTGCCAGATTTCGAGGCAGCAATTAAGCTAGGTCCTAGAAAACTTCTAGTATTTGCCAAGAGTTTTTTATATCATAAATATTGTCACCTTATTGGTTTGTTTCCGTTTGGTCGCAAACAAATTCTGGTAGCACCTGGACATATTCAGTCTGAATGAGGTCTGTCTTGACAGGCCAGTGACTTTTCTTAACTTATCGAAAATAAGAAAGAAGAATTTAATTGACAAAAGTTTATAAAAATTGGGACTACCTTTTAAAGTTTGCTTCTGTATGTATGCACATTAGAACATATCTCACAAAAATATTGCTAGATTTTTTCAGAAGTGTGCCTAGATTTTTCTTTTTAAAATCATGGCTGTTCCAATCAAAGCGAATGTTAAGTTTAATGCTTTTTACAGAGGGCTCAAGTAAGCTCTGTTTTTGTAGGCGCTGGGTACAACGGAATAGGGGAAAAGTGTAGAAAGATCACAAAGAAGAAGGAAAGAATGCTTGTGGCCTCGATAGGCAAAATAACAGCATTTGAAAGATCTTTGACCATAGCTAGAAAGCATGCTTCAACAAATTAATGGATACTGCTGGTCTTGGTGACGACGGAACACACAGGTTAGGTTGAACTGGCCGGTCCATGAAGACCTCATATAGACTGAATGAGCCCGTAGTGTTACCAGAAGTTTGTTTTAACGACCAAACTGAAAAACCCTAACTAAAACCAGGACCTATTTTATAAAATAACTCCATCCACTTGGCTAATACTAGAAGCTTCCTAGGACTTAAGCCACTTGCTGGTTCTAAATCTGACACCTGTATAACTCTTAATAGCTGGTGCCTTAGCCTGGCAAGTGGAGGGCCCGAGCACAGAACGTGCTCGATCGTTTCCTCCTCCAACAAGCACTTCCTACATCTGCTATCATTGACCAAGCCTAACTTAAAGTATGTGACGCCAGAAGGCAGTGTCCAGTCAGAATACCCGTCATGAATCTACAGTCCTCTCTGTTTAATGGTAGAAGCAACTTTGTTAGTCTAAGGTTGTAAGACCTACACATAATCTTCGACATTTTACAGCCCCGCGCTTGAACCTAGGCCTTTCCCGCTTGGTCGATCATGTGCATCTCTCGCCTTTGCTTAATCTCGCCCAGTCTAATTGGGACGTCTACATAGCAAGCTTCAATAGATGCGCCCATTTTATCTAGTTCGTCTGGTTTTTCGTTCCCATCTATTCCCATATGCCCTGGGACCCGATATAGATGCATGGTTCTCCCTCCCCCGATTCTCTCCAGAGACTGCTTACACTCTAACACGCATTTACATGCTGTACTATGCGATATTATTGCCTTAATGGCTGCTTGACTGTCAATATAAAAGTTAACACAGCAGTGTTTCTACTGCTTTGGTCACGTCTAATATTTCCGCTTGTAAAACGCAACAGTAATCTGGCAGCCTATAGAATCTGTTTGTTTCCGGATCAGCACAGTATGGCGCAGACCCTACTCCTTTCACTACTTCGGAACCATGTATGTACACATGTATCGCCTCGTCCGCAACTTGAGCACCCTTGAGCCAACCATCCACCTCTATTATAAGATCTAGATAAGATCTAGAACATCATTATTTACAGATCTCTTCCACGCCCGTGTGTCAAAAACGCGTACTCCCCACAAATTTAGAATAAGTTTTTGCAATTAGACAAAAGTTTTCTTTACGGGGTCGCTCCTCGGCATTGATTCGGCAAGCACTCCGATTGTATTTATGCCATTAAAAGTTTCTCAGTGAAAGCTCATCCGTCTTGCAATTGCCGTTTGGAGTCGCCGTAAAACATGTAGGTCCCGTCCCGCCAACTTGTAGGATAAACTAAAAGGAGTACGATGCAAATTGGAAGAGAAGCTCGACCTAAAGTCGTTTCGGAGGTTATCGCGCCTTGCATTTTTTTTTTTTTTTTTTTTATAGTCCGTTCAATATTATACGCAGCACTAGAGTGCCGCGGATCTAAGTTGATGCATATACTAGCAGCCTGTCAGCTTGCAGCTGTAGGAATAGCGAGTGCTTATCGGATCTGCTGTAAAGTGGATTAGCCGATCTGTATGACATTGAAATGGAGCGATCACTTGAAGACACCAAATAAAGCTCAAGGCCATGAACAATTGTTAAGTTGCAAAAATGGGGGAAATAGCTGAGTAAAGGGGGTTTTTTCGGAGTGGAAGCATGGCAAAATAGACTACCACCATCAGCAACTATTGAGTACGCCCGGTAGTTTCAAAGAGTACTCATACAATCGTAGAATAAGTGAGGATCCTTTCTGTCCACACTCTTACATCAAACTGGAAAACTCAGAACATGTTATATTTCATTGCGCTCATTTTCACTCGAATCAATCACTGTACACAGGGCTTTTATATAAGAACTTTCAACGAGGAATTAAGTTCCCTTAATACGCAAATACGTCAATTGTTGGATTAAGAAATATGGCATTGATTGGACACGATTGATGCAAGCTGAAAGGGAGCCACAGAGAAATGCGCATTCAACGCAGGGACGAATAAATCGGTCGAAATCGATCATATGATTCCCCCGGTTTTGAACAAATTTCGAAAATATCCTGATCCGAGGCACTGCAAGGAATCGTTTATTCCCCATGCTGTAGCGAAAGTAAATACTCACCTTTGTAAGCATGAGTACCGATTTTTATTTGAGGGTACTCTATGGCATGATGCACCCTGTATAGCAATATTTTCCTAGCCTATGTATATAAGACTCTGTTTATGTGTACATAATTTTAGTTATTATATGACCCTTAAGATTTATGTTAATACGGCATTTTCAGAAACTTCATATATGTAGATACATATATATGTACATAACCTGTAGGGAAAATCTCTAATTCAAAAGTAGTGCGCATCTAATGCATTCCGAAGCACTAGTAATTCGTCCTATATCTCTTTTACATGCTTTTAACTGGCGAATTTAACACGGGACCTTGGAAATTGTCCCCGGTGCAATACCTTTTCATTAGTATCAAACTAGTTTAAAAAAGATCTAGTTCTTTTCTTGATACTATTTCGTTGGCTCCGAACCGTAAAGAGATTGTACATGTTGCTTCTGGTACGATATTATTATTCCCTTTTTCGGCAGTTACGAACTGGTCGGAAAGTATGGGAAAAAAGGCATACACATACTCAAAGCTCTTTAAAGCTTGCAGACATTTTTTTGTTGGTGTCCTATTTCGTACAAAAGGTTAAATATGAAATAAAAAAATTAAAACTCTCGAATTTATAACTGGATAAAATCTAGCTTCTAACGAACTAGTACTTACTTGGTACTTTAAGTCTAGTTCCGAACCAGATATTTGTATCACTACTTACTGCCTTCCCTTCCGGGCACATCACACTGAGGTAAGAAGATAAGTCTTATACTATTAGAAGTACACGGTTACATTGTTAAAGGAAAATAGACTTATCAATTTAATGACACGTGCGCATAAATGTAAGACATACATATGTATGCACATACAAGCATAGAGATCTAAATCTGCATGTTTTACATAAATTGCGTGTCAATTGGCGCATTAAGAACGCACAGCTGATTAGTGATACTTTGAAACTCCTATTTTCGTGAATTCTATTACGAAATTGTGCTTTATGCACGGTGTGGTCTTAAATTTTAAGAAAAAGGTCTTCTTAAACTATTTTTCACAAAACACTTTCAAATTAAAACGAAAAATTGGATTCATAAACAATACTACGAAATGTGAAAGAAGTGCCCTAGCTGTCCTCACGGTTTGGAGGAAGCCTGTAAGCGTAGTCTTTGTCAGTGGTATGCTATATCGGGAATATATGTAGAATGTAAATTCTGGTGGTGTGAGGCATTGGTATATTATATCAAATACTAGAGAATGGGAAATCTTAGGCGTGTATGTAAAATTGGTACGCTATATGAAATATTACAGAAAGAGAGGGGGAGAATGTAATCGTAAGTTTTATCAGTACACTGTAATGACGGAACAATTGACGTGGAAGAGTTGATATGAGCGAAATCACACAAACTCAAGGCAAATACGCAAATTATAATGTCTGAGCATATACATAATTTTTATGTATTCAAGTGCACGAAGAGATATATAGCTAGAGATACACAAAGTGTTTCTAAAAGCAAAGCACGTATTTAGATATTCAGGTGGAAGTTGACATTTTTTTTCTTTTTAGGGTTTTGTTGGCTGTAATATCATTGTACATTGTTTAGTTATATTAATATGAAACAACAAGACTTAAGACCTCGGGGCAGCCTGAGTGCAGACCTTATGGCCATATCAGTATAGTGCCATCTAATATCGGGCAAATGTAATATATGGTCCCGTTCCTGAACTTCGAAAGAGATATTGGGGTCACAATGGAGCCGTAGGGTTGGTGCTAGGATGCAGAAATGGCAGAAGAAACTATAATTCCAAATTAATGGAAGGGATTTGGTGTGCTGTTTATTGTGTCGGTCCAGAAGTAAGTAAATCACACAGGCTGAAAGATTAGTGCAGCGTATTTCAGGTCGAAATTATAGCCGTGTAGAAAGCAGCAGAAATTATTCAGGAAGCATGCTTAATCTGAAGGCAGCGGTTAAGGAAATAATCTCAGACAGTAATTTATTAAGTATTTTTTGCAGAATGCAAGGAAGCATTGGTAAAACTTCGCTCAGGCCGGAGCATACATCTATATTGAGTTCTCGGTCACAAAGTTATAAAAGGTAACGTAAAGTGCAATGATTTGGCAAAGGAGGGTGCAACACTCGCTTAAACGATGATATACGTCCCAATCCATTTAGGATAAATCAAAAGGAGTTTCATGTGAGCCATCAAGCAGGAAAGGCGTAGACAAAAGCACGGGGCTCAAAATTTCTAAGATCATGTGCAATGCCTAAGAGATTAGATTCACAAAGTGGCTCAAATCTGTGGAGAGAGAAGACTTAAAGGCCTACGATGGGCATACTAACTGGACAGTGCCTTCTAGCGTTATATACTTTATGTTAAACCTCGCCAGTAACACTGGGTGTAGGAATTACGAACTGCAGAAAGAAACGGTAGAGCACATTATGTGTTCATATCCTGCGCTCGTGAAGTCAAGGCTCCAGCTGTTAGGGGCGGCAGAGTTGCCAGGTCTCGAGGCAGCCATTAATCTAAGTCTTAAACAACTTCTAGTGTTTTCCAAGGGTACGGAGTTATTCTATAACATAAGTCCTGTCAGCTGATTGGGGTTCTTCTGTTTGGTCGTCAAACAAATTCTGGTAACTCTGTTAACACATTCAGTCTATCGACCTGCCAGTTCAACGTAACCTAACTAAATATGAAATAATAAAAGAAAAAAAAAGAAAAAGTGTTAATTAAAATAAAATTAAGCAAACTAAATATATAGATAAAAATTAAATAAAGATGAAATAAAATAAAATAAATTGACAAATAAAATAAATCAAAATAAAATAAAATATAAAATTATCTTAAGGTAATTGTAGAAAAATAAACTACAATAAAATAAAATTTAAATAATAAAAAGTAAAATAAAAGAAAACAAAATAGAATTTAGTTGAATAAAATCGATTTATAATTGAAGAGCTATCCGATAAGAAGGGCTTTCAATAGCAAAGTTTTGGATTTATCATCGAAAAGATATCGATGTTATCAATATGTTATCGATTTTTTATCTGATTGTTGCCAATTTCATATCGGAGTGTTATTGGTTTGTCATCAAAAAGTTGTCGATCACTTAACGAAAAGTTATCGATATGCTATCAAAAGGATATTGATTCGACAATGGCTACATTTGTTATCATACAATTTTGTGTTTTGTTAGCAAAAATGTATCAATATGCTACCGAAAAGTTATCGAATTACCAACGACGATTCATCGATTTGTTATGAAATGGATACCATAAAACTTTCTATCTAACCTTTAGATAAAAAGTCGGTTAGAGACCGACTCGAAGATAATAATGCGCTCTCAATAATAAAATAATAACTTTTCGGTATCAGTTTTTACCGATTATAAACCGACTTAGACTATTTGTTTCTGATAAAGCTACCTTTATTGTGGTTTAATTTCATCTCTGTGTGAGCTCTACATAGTTAATTAAAAAAAATAATATTTCCAGACGTACACCTCTTTTACACACCGAACTTCACGAGTATTTGGCACTCACTCCTTATTTTCCAATTGTCACGCGACGTTCGGTAATTTTCCTTCCACTTGGGATCGTTATATAAATTTAACCCAAACGGTAGCTTTACTGGGTTGCTCTTGGCTGAGGCTCTTTTGGAAAAACTCAATTTACTTTCCTCAATAACAAAATTTAAGTTCCTTAGATTGTTCTGTGTTTTAGTTTTGTAAATATTAAATTAAATAAATACCTTTATTTTCAATTTTAGGACTTGTTTCCTGGAATTGATTGTCCTCGTATTGGTTATCCTGACTTTAATGCTGCCGTGCGACAAACTCTCACTACAGACGGTTATGTGCTGCTAGCGGATCAGGTAAGTAAACAATCAAACAAAAGCAAACAACAGACCCCAATCAATTTTTTTTTTGTTGAATTCAAAGAATTTCTTTGAAGTGACTGACATTCTGAAAGTCTTTATAATGTTAATATTTTGACAGTTCATACCGTCTTGTGGTGTTTGCTAGACCACATTCAACAACAATTTTTGTAGTCCTTAAAAGTGCTTTTCAAATAAAGCAAAATGCTCAACAAAAAAATTAAGAGTTATAAGTTAAATGCAAAGAAGTTGCACGAAATTTTAGTCGTGGCTGGAAGAAGTCTTTCTTATGGCTATATTTTTGTTGCTTTGCTACAAACTTAGCTTTTATCTGTTTGCATAAAGCCGTTAAAAGCGGTTGTCCGCTTCGAGCTACACGATTTAGACATAACGGATAGTTGACACTTTGACATGAATACAAGAGAGGGTGAGATTCAAAGACGTTTTAAGCAGTTTTAGGCACAAACAGCAGCGAACAGAAAAATAGCGTCAGTGCCTATTTTTAACAAATTTCGTCATTAAAGTTCTACTTGTCTTTATTTTAAGAAAAAACTTCTATAAATTTTGTAACGGTGTGCCAATTCTAAAACTTTCTCGAAAAACATTCGAGAATGTTTTACTAAAATTTCCAACTTTTTATGTGGACTTCTCTAAATTTTTTGAGTCTCATAGTAATCAATGCGAATTTATATAGACCTAGATCTCGTACTTTGTTAGACTAAATTTGATTGTGCTACAAAACTGCAAACTCAAAAAATTCAGAAAACTTTAAATAAAAAGCTCAAAATTTGCGTAAAATTTTCTGGAAGTTTCGAAATTAAATTCAGATAAATTTGTTTTTAACAAAAGGGAAATAAACAAAACAAGTAAGGACCGGACTGTTTACGGCTGTGCCGAATACTTCATACCTTACATGAATGGGGCTGAACAATAATCTTATCCCTTTCGTAATCTCCAAATAATCGGATGTAAAAGATAAGAAATATATAGTGAACAGATGTACATACCTAAACGATTTTTAAGATAAGTATAAAATAAAAAAATTGGAAAAAACCTCCTTATCTGAACAATCGGTTGCATGGGATATATATTTCATTTCATTTCATTTATTTCATTTATTTATTTGAGTTTTTGTACAAGTAAGACATAGTCTTTTAGATAGTACATCAATCGTATCACATTATCAAAAATAAAAGTAGAGTAATATAATATAATATAATATAATATAATATAATATAATCTAATATAATATAACGCAAATACAAGAGTTAAAAATATAATAAAATAAACTTATTCTTTAACAATTAAACATCCTCAGTTCAAAATTTTTGTGACAAGGATAAAGATATATAATTAAAAGGTAGGTTAAGAGTTGAGAAAAGATAATACTGCCTGCTTAAAACATCCTGCTTTCCTAATAGCTTTTGTTGCGTATGGGAGTGAGTTCCATAGACGGATTGTACTGACAAAGAACATTCTGGATGACGTTGTGTACTTAAAATTCGGGACTACTAGATTCAAAGTCCGTGTAGATTGGCAGAAACTTAGTTTGTTAAATAAGTAAGGCGGCTTTTGTGAGTGTATTAGCTTATGCAAAAAACAGAGATTTCGCATTTTTAGGAAATTATAGATATCGAATCCAAGAATCTGCATTGCTTAAGAAGATATGTGATCAAATTTCTTTTTAGAAAAAACAAACCGGGCAACATTGTTAAAGGCCAGCTGCAATTTGTTGAGTGACATTGAGTCCAGGTTACCGTATACTAGTTCACCATAAGAGACTTGAGGTAATATTAGAGCTTTGACCAGTTTCATCTTAGCGTCTCGTGGTAACAAATAGGCAGTTCTGTATAAATTACGCAAGGTATTATATATCTTCCTCACCACAAGGTTGATATGGTCAACACAAGTCAGTTGGAGTTGATTTTATAACCTAAATTAGTTACCACATTATGAAAAATAATTTTATCTCCATTGAGAATAATATCAGGAAAGTTGTTTACGTCATTTGATGTATTTGCTATCGTAATCGCCTTAGATTTAGCTGCATTGAGAGATAGTTTATTTAGGTTATCCCAGTTTGCTATACGTCTTAAGTCTTCATTCAGTCTAGCAAATAAGTCTTCGGAAAGACCGATAGGTCGAGACATGTATAATTGGGTATCGTCTGCATATAAATGTATGGAGGCATTGTGGCAACAAGTAACTATGTCATTGATGAAGAGTGTAAACAATAATGGTCCTAGGATCGATCCCTGTGGAACACCAGATGTGATTGGTTTTAGACTAGAGACCTGGTTATCGCATTGAACCTGTTGAAATCGCTCGAGGAGATAACTTCGCATTAACTTGATTGCAAAAGGGCTGAAATTATAGCTGGCTTCGAGCTTGAAAAGAAGTATTTTGAAATCAACCGTATCAAACGCTTTGGAGAAATCCAGTAGTACTAACACAGTAAGTTCATTATTGTCATAGGCTGGACGTATATCTTCAAGAATCTTTAACACGGATGACGCACAGCTGTGCCCTCTGAATCCCGACTGGACGTCCGATAGCAAGTTATTCGTAGTTATATGTTCAGTTATTTGCGTTGTCAATAACTTCTCATATACCTTCGATAAAGAGGGCAACAGACTTATCAGTCTAAACTCATTGCAGGAGCTCGGAGACTTAGTTTTGGGGACCGGGACAACATTGGCTATTTTCCATTGACTAGGAAAACTACTGCTAGTTACAGAAAAATTAAAAATGTGAGTAAGCGGAGAGATAACAACAGGAAGGATCAGTTTGATAAATCGTATGCTAATTCCATCGATTCCTACAGCATTCGACTTAATAGCAAATATAGCGTTTAACACTTCAGCCTCTGTAACCACTGAGAAATCGAAGCGATTGATATTTGGTGTACTGCCTACACTGAAAGACATATTATCGATACTATCATTAGTATTACCATCAGAACTACTGCCCAAAAAATGTTGGTTCATTTCATTTGGATCAAAATTACATTGAATTTTACTGTTATTAGATATTCCCAACGAGCGAAGATTTTGCCAAAGCGTTTTAGGGGGCAAATTATTATTAAATTTTGTGTTTAGGTATGCTATCTTGGCATTCCGAATGCACAGGGTAGCTTGGTTACGCAAACGGCGGTAAACTTCCCAGTGGTTTTTACTCTGAGATATCTTCCATTCCCTGTATGCTCTACCCCGTTTTTTTTATAAGATTTAAAATTTCTCTTGTAAACCATGGTTTCTTATTACTTCGAACTCTAATGGTTTTAAGAGGTACAAATCTACTGAAGAGGTAGTGGACCAGATTACTAAAATATTTCAACTTTTCATCTAACTGAGAAAATGAAAAACATCCACTCCAGTCCAGACGAGAGGCCTCTTCATTTAATGCTTCTATCACTATGCCATTAAAATCCCTGTACGTCAATTCTATGTCGTGCTCTATCGCATTAAATTTTAAACCATAGGATAGGAAAATCATTTCATGGTCAGAGATACCCTCCATAGGAATTTGGTCAACATGGTTTACAAACTTAGTATTGTTAACGCATATAAGATCTAGCATGCTAGGTTTACTATTTGGCGCAAAGCGTGTCGCGAACTGGTTAACAATGTTCAACTCATAAGCCTGAAAATTACCAAGAATGCTTCTACTACGGGAATCGTTAATAAGAAGATCAACATTAAGATCTCCGCAGATGACAACATGTTGGTATTTAACTGTAAATTCAGAAATTTTCTTAAATAAATCTTCCAAATCGTTAGTCCTACTCGGGTTATAAATACACGCTACGAAGCAGTTTGTTCGTGAGTCACCTATTTCAATGAAAATATATTCAACCACACTTGCGTCATCTGAACAATAAACTATCTTTGGGTTTAAAACCTCTGCAATAAATTGCAACTCCACCACCACGAATATTGCCTTTTCTGTCATTTCGCAGTAATGCATAGTCATTAATCGCGTATGACCGATCATCAACACTGCATCTAAACCAAGTCTCAGTGATGCAAATTAAATCAATATTTTGCTCAGCAAATACATAAGAAAGATAATCTAATTTTTCAACCGTAAGACTACGTGTATTTAGGCGACATAAATTAAATGCATGTTCTTTTGAAATTTGACTCAGTATGAACTTTACATGCCCACTGTCAGCACAATCATTGGTCAATTTATCCATAATCAAAATAAACAAGCTGGATGATTTTAAGTAAGCTGTAAAAATCAATTAGAAATATTGAGAACATAAAGAGTAAAGTTAGGGAAATAAACACCATAAAAAAAGAAGTAATAAAAATTGAGAATAAACAAAAAATCAATAATGAGTAAGTCATGTTTATCATATGTTTATGGTTGAGTACTTTTCTATGTGCTGACTGCTGCAATTTTATCAGCGCTCTCTCTGTCATTAATTTTCTGCGCTTCGCTTTGTTGACTAGCGCGGACATACATACATCCACGAATTGAGAAAACAGCAGTGATTCGCTTCTGTTTTTTCAGTTGCAATGCATACTGTAATATCTCGCGGTTATTCTTCGTAAGGCACTCATGGACAAATATTTTGCCATTTCCACTATGCCCAATATCACTGAGTGTCAATGGCCTTTTGTTTGTTTTACAAAAATTCGCAATTGCTCTTAAAAGCAAAGAGCGTTCGGTAGGCGAATTGAGCTTTATTATTATGGGTGAGTTGCCATTTTTGCTCCTTTTAATTCGAAAAACATCACGTATTGTTGGCACGCTTATTTGAACCGTGCGACATATGCTCTGAAATACTCCAGACAAATCCTCATTTGGCGTTTGGGGGACCCCACTTAACAATAAATCAGACAGCACCGCATTATTTTGGCATTCACTGAGCTGGCTTTTTAAAGAAATTACATCTGATCTAAGCTGTCTACATTCACTTTCAGCCAACTCAACCCTTTTTTCCATTTTGCTATAATTGATTTTTAAATTTGCTATCTCCGCTGCCAACTCACCAACTCTCTGCAAAACTCGCTCCTCTGACTCTTTTAGATGTTCCACGATGCTCTCTTTCCACAGAATGATTTTTGCCTCTATGCGCGAAATCTCACTCGAAATTGGCGGTGGACTCTCAATTGCTGAAGATTTTAGCAAACGTTGGAGTGAGAAGTGGGGAAGATGCCGCCGCTGTTTGCCGAGTAGTTTTAGTCTTTGGTCTTTGAGCCATATTGTGAATTTATATTAAATTTATTTACGTATTTCAAAAGCAAGCAAAATATGACAAAAACGGATTCCACAAACTGGTTGCAAATGGATTAACTAAGAACTACCTCGTAATTTAAATAATTAAAATGACGTATATCTGTTTCTAAATGTATTTTATTGCAGCGAAGTAAGAACACGTCTACTCTCTTAGCATTGTTAACACCTTTAATAGCTCCGATCGAAATGATTTTTACTGGAAATCTTCCATGATATATTGGAATATATATCACCAAATTTCACGTTTTTATATTGGAAACTAAGGGAGAAATGGCCAAAAATCTTTCTATCTGAACGATCGGTTGTATGGGATATATACTATATATAGCTCCAATAAAAATGATTTCTTCAGGATATCTTCTATGATATATTAGAATATATGTCACCGAGTTTCACGTTTATACTTTCTAAATTGCGGCGGGAATAACCAAAATCGTCTTATCTGAACGATCGGTTATATGGGAGATATATGTTATAGTGGTCCGATCCCACCGGATCCGACAAATGTCAATATAATACAAAAATACATCCTTGTGCCAAATTTCATTGAGATATCTCAAAATTTGAGGGACTAGTTTGCGTTCAAACAGACAGACGGACGGACAGACGGACATGACTATATCAACTCAGGTCGTCGCCCTGACAAATTCGGTATACTTAACGGTGAGTCTATCTTCTATATTTCTCAACGTTACAACCATCGGACCAAAGTTAATATACCATTTCATGTTCATGAAAGGTATAAAAACAAAATATGTAAGTTAATTTGTTGAAAATTTCCACTGCAATTTTAGTGTTAAAATTTGTAAAGCATACTTTATCACAGACTAATTTTCTTTTTCTTTCATTTTATTTCATTTTTCTACATTCCAAATGCAAACAAAAAACCTCTTATCATCACTCATCTGCAACGTCTATTCACAACTCATCAACTGGTCAACACCACACTTTTTAAATTTGTATGAAATTTATGTTAACCTACTCAACCGAACTACTGGATCTTTAATGGTATTCACTTGATGTTTGTGATGTCTCAATGCAGGAGGATAAAGTAGTGCAAATGTACGAGACCATGATGACCCGACATTCGACCATGATTGTTGGTCCAACAGGTGGTGGCAAGACTGTCGTTATAAATACACTAATTAAGGCACAATGCTACATGGGCTTGCCAACCAAGTGCACCGTACTTAACCCCAAGGTGAGTTTACCATTTTACTTGATTCACACTTAAATGCTTACATAGATCCTATAGCACATGTCGATGTTGCTCCATTGCTTTTGTGGTACAGCTATAGAACAACATCGACTATATAAAAGAATACGATAAAAAAGAAAGAAAGATTAAGCTCCAGCCATATAGTTAAACATTATACCCAGTAGTGGTTTTAAAAAGTTTATAAAATGATTGCATTTTTACTTTTTAAAGCAGCATCTCGGTCAATAAATTTTTATCAAATTTCGTCAATTTAATTCTTTTTCGTCAATTTAATTCTTCTTCTTCTTATTTCGGCGGCCGCCGTGGTGTGATGGTAGCGTGCTCCGCCTACCGCACCGAAGATCCTGGGTTCACACCCCGGCCAAAGCAATTTCAACTCCGAGTGTATTTCTGCCATGAAAAGCTCTCAGTGAAAACTCATCTGCCTTGCAGATGCCGTTCGGAGCACGACGCAAATTGGAAGAGAAGCTCGGAACAAAATCTCTTCTGAGGTTACCACGCCTTACATTTATTATACTAAGTTGAGCAGAGCTCACATAGCATAATAACTTTAATTGGATAACGGTTGTTGGTACAGTAGGGCGTGTCGATTTAAAAATCGCTTATTGTGTCACAGTGATACCTTCATTTTTTAAAACGGTTGAATAAAAAACCCAAACAACTATGTTTACGACATGCAAATTTATCACAGTGATGCCTTGGTTTTAAAAGGGGGTTGTAAAAACGCTAATTTCTAATAATTTTTTTTTAATTTCTTTTCTATTACTACAATTTGGCAGGAACGTTACTCCTATTACTATATGTATGCTTAATAAAAATTAGCGCAATCAGAGAACGACCACGCCCACTTTAATAAAAAACTTTTAAATTCAAATTTTAACAAAAAATTTAATATCTTTACAATATATAAGTAAATTATGTCAACATTCAACTCCAGTAATGATGTGGTGCAACACAATACAAAAATAAAAGAAAATTTCAAAATGGGCATGGCTCCACCCTTTTTCATTTAATTTGTCTAGGATACTTCTAATGCCATAAATCGAACAAAAATTTACCAAACCTTGTGAAGTTTGATAGGGACTTAGATTCTAGGACGATAACTGTTTTCTGTGAAAAAGGCCGCCCTTCGATTGAGGCCACGCCCAGTTTTTATACACAGTCGACTGTCTCTCCTTCCGCTCGGCCGTTAACACGACAATTTGGGCAAAAATCGATATATCTTTACTAAACTCAGTTCACGTACTTATCTGAGCTCACTTTGTATTGACATAAAAAATGGCCGAAATCCGACTATGACCACGCCCACTTTTTCGATTTCAAAAATTACGAAAAATGCCATATTTCTATACCAAATACGAAAAAAGGGATGTGACATAGTAATTGGATTGGTTTATTGACGCAAAATATAACTTTAGAAAAAATTTTGTAAAATGGATGGGACACTTACCATATTAAATAGAAGAAAATGAAAAAGTTCTGCAGGACGAAATCAAAAGCCCTTGGAATCATGGCAGGAATACTGTTCGTGGTATTACATATACAAATAAATTAGCAGTACCCGACAAATGATGTTCTGGGTCACCCTGGTCCACATTTTGGTCGACCTCTCGAAAATGCCTTCACATATACAACTACCACCACTCCCTTTTAAAACCCTCATTAATACCTTTAATATGATACCCATATCATACAAACACATTATAGAGTCACCCTGATCCACCTTTATAGCGATATCTCGAAAAGCCGTCCACCTATGGAGCTAAGGCCTACTACCCTTTAAAATACTCATTAACACCTTTCCTTTGATATCCATATCGTACAAAGAAATTCTAGAGTCACCCTGGTCCACCTTTATGGCGATATCTCGAAAAGGCGTCCACCCATAGAACTAAGGCCCACTCCCTTTTAAAATACTCATTAACACCTTTCGTTTGATACCAATATCGTACAAACAAATTCTAGAGTCAGCCCTGGTCCACCTTTCTGGCGATATCCCTAAATGGCGTCCACCTATAGCACTATGGCCCACTCCCTCTTAAACTCCTCTTTAATACCTTCCATTTGATACCCATGTCACACAAACACATTCTAGGTTTACCCTAGGTTCATTTTCCTACAATGTGATTTTCCCTTATTTTGTCGCCAAAGCTCGCAGCTGAGTATATAATGTTCGGTTACACCCGAACTTAGCCTTCCTTACTTGTTTATTTACTTTTAATTATTCTTCTTATTTTGTATTATTAAAAAAAAAACTGAATTTTTTGACTGAAGCCAATCTGAAATATTTTTTTCCATATGAAGAGCGCATAGCTTCATTTTTTATATGAAAGCTACACTGAAACACTTCGATAAAAAATGTGTCCAAAATTAAAACGAAATTCGAGAGACCTATAGCTGGTATTTCGTTGGACTAGTTGGACTACAAATCTGCATATTGAAAGAGATTGCTCTGGCAACCCTAAGTTTCTCATAGATCCAGTGGCTGGGAGGGCGGTATGGCTTAGAAGGCTTCATGTGGTCATACTAAATCGTTCTCGAGATGGTCGGGCAGGTGCCTTAATGGTGCTTGGTACCGGAACGTACCGGATCTTCATCCGACAAAGGACAATAAAGATCGATAACACTCCCCAATGCCTTCGAGGAGAGTCCTTATAGCTACAATATCAACAACAACATTTGGCTACAAAACTGCATACTCAAATGAAAACCCAGAAAACTTTAAATAAAAGGTTCAAGATTTTCGTAAAACTACGTCGAATGCTTGAGTTTTTTCGAAAACGGTTTTGAAATTGGTTCATATAGTTTAAGTAACAAAATTCATACGAGTTTTTTTTTAGTGATAAAAAATTAAAAAAAGAATACAGTAAACGAAATTTGATAAAAATGTCCACTGCTAATTTTGTGTTCGCTTCTGTACGTGGAGATCAATGCAAAATGACGAGGAAAGAGAAAAGCCTTCGAATAATAACCACAGAGACCGGCTGATGAAAAATTGTTTTAAAACCAAAGAGGTATGGAGGGAGCAATTCGCCTAATTTCTTCATAGCTTAGGAGATAAGGAACACAATATTTAGATCCTAAAGACGAAAGATACATTACTTATACAATAAATAATAAATACATATAGAATAAATAAAATAAATAAAAAAACATCCCTCAATGTCGATGTTCAAACATGGAGATGAGGAGCTGAATAGATTTATGAATGGTGTTCTAAAGAATATTCAGTCGTGATGACAATAAACGCAGAGTCATCATCATCATCATAATTTCATGTTTCCCTGTTTTGCCATAACTGGCGCCAATTGGTGGCACCAAGGGAGGTCAAGTCTTCCTCCACCTACCTCTCCTAACTCAGTAGAGGTCTACCCCTTCTGCTTCCAAACTGCGGTGTCGACTGAAATACTTCGTCCTTCGTCTATTCACATAACATGACCTAGCCAGCAAAGCGGGTTTTATTCGCTACACTATCGTTATATCTGGGTAAAGCTCATACAGCTCATCATTATACCTCCTTCGATACTCGCCATCGGTATCTCATCAGGTGCAGGCCGGCCAACAGTGAATGAATGTTGTTCGATTTTCGTACCGTTCGTTTAAGTTTGTGAAATGCTGGCGCCAGTTCAATTTAAAATTCCTTGGAATTTCAAAACATGCTGTAATCATGTTGCATCTTGTGCTATGAACATTAATTTGTTTGTTGTTAAGAGCCATACAGAGCCAAAGTGGTGTTGTTGGGAGCTGGAAGGAGCCATTGCATGAGCACCTTTACAAATTGTACGCTGTAGCCATTCTGCGTTTCTGAGAATAAAAATTTTTCCTCAACGTAGAAATTACGTTTACATAGCTTGATTCTTTTTACTTTTATAAATTCGAAGTCTCAACTTACTGTTTTCCAAAATTTTTGAGATCAAGAAAGAAGCCGTAGTCATATACAATTTTGCGTAAAAAAGTAGAAAAGTAAAAGCGACTTTTACTTGAACAAAGTGGGGACCGCATGCTAGCACTACTGGGTATAACAAGCATATCTTTATGTCAGATCTGCTGATTTCATTAAAGAAAAAACATCAAGAACCAGAAAACTCAATTTAAAACAAAAGCAACATAGCAGCATAATATAAAACAACAACAAAAGCAAAAGTACCATAGCAAATTTGTAGCCGCCTGTTGCTCTCAAAGGCCTTTGTACCTTTTGTTTTGATCTCTCTAACATCCTGACCATTTGACCAACGGACCTACATCAAACAAAACAACCAGAAACCGAACAAATGCAACATTGATGCAACTTAAACGCAAGCCTTCGACATTTTGTCGGAGCATCTGCCGCCTCTCCGGCAGTAGCCTTTGTCATTTCGGTACGGTTGGCTTCCGCTTAAACTCGCTCAACTTAACAGTACGCTCCTCGAAATGCCTCGTCAGTTAAAAAAAAAAAACTTGGAATGCACGTTAGCGCTGGAAAACGTTGGACTACATTATTTTTCCTTCTCCCCCATTATTTGTTCATTGTATTGTGTTGGTCGCTTTTGTGTTTTGGTGCTTGTGTAGCCGGATGATAGCTTGTAAAGGTGATTCCGGTTATTAGCCAAGGATTTTGTAATTTGCGTAATTGCAATTGCTACCTTCACACGCGTGCAACAAATGGACAAATTTTATTTTTTTGTCCCCTTTTAAATTCACATTTAATTACTAAAGTCCATTATGAGCAATAAGTTTAAATTACCTTGAATGTATGTGTTGGTGGCGTTAATATGGCAAAAGCTTGATTTGTCCAAATGATATGCAAAATACATTTGAATACATAAAAGAAAATCCATATAAAGGAAGTGACGACCAAAACATTGTTACAAAAATGGTAAAGGATAAAAAGTTTATTTAAAAGCTTAATAATCGATCATTAAATTGTGAGTTTTTAAAAGTCCAAGCTTTCAGTTGATTTTTACTCTAGTATGGTTTAAAAAGCGGAACTAAATCAAAGACAGGCGGGCGCTAGCAGGGGCACCTCACGGTGATCAGATGCTGGCGATAGGATTCCCAGCTTGTCTGTAAACTAATTATCGTTATCGTCTAGGCACATTAAGGATGATCAGTGGAAACTTGCGCGCAAGGACTCTGAAAAAGTGATCAGCTTCAATTCTGTGCAAAATGACGTTTTCCCACTTCCTTAAACGGCTCATCCTTCCGGATATTTCTAATTGACGCTACGAAGAAGATAATATTTTGGGGAGTGGAACTACCAAAGATGATTCACACTGATGTGAGAGACCACAACATAGTATTTCTATACAAATTTTGTAAAACAAAGGTTCCCTTTGTAAGGGGAAATAAAGTCCGTAGACAATGTGAAATAAGTCCCTTGTGTGCTAGGTCCCTTTCTAGGAAACAACTAATGCCCGCTGACCCTGTTCCTTAATTGTAACTTTATGTGAATATTTTGAGGCCCGAAATAAAATCATGATATAAAATAAGACAAAATAAAATAAAATAAAATAAAATAAGATAAAATAAAATAAAATAAATAAATTAAGATCAAAGACATTATCAAATCGTCCACAATGTGGTGTGGCTAGTATAATAATGGTACTAATTTCGGGAATGTTCCGTATCAATAGCTGGCAAAAGATCATCTATATCACAAACACTCACTAAAAACATTCCCATTAAGATGCTGGACATTCCAGGTTTTTGTCTGTCGCATTATTCGAGGTTTTAGGAAAGTATACCACACACCCGCACTTGGCATGGCGTAGCCCTGGGTTATTTTTTATAAGCGCGGCCGAAGGCCGCCAACTCAGAAAGGTGTTCTGCGCAGAAATACTATGGATCCCACCCCCGTTTTCGGAGGTATCCGCGGGTCTTTTTTCAGTTTTTCGTTAATATCTTTTGAACGAGTTAAAATTTTTCCTTTCCTCCTTCGGATTATTAATACTGATGTCAAGACGCGTCGTTTGACATCTCTCTCGATATCTTTGGTAGCGTATTAGCAGTCGACCCCTCGACTAGACTATTACCGCTTCCCAAGGCAGTCGGTTCTATGTACCGGAGCGACTCCGGATTTTTCCCGACCAAGGACTGTCATTTCAGTGTGACCCCATTTAATTTGTTTCGTCCCTCCCACAAATTGTCATTCTCCCAGCAGCTCCTTGCAGCAGGACTGCTACATATTCTCTTACTCCGGGAAGGTATCGACCCAATCCGAAATAAACCCAATCTGAAATAAAAACAAATTGAAATAAAATGGAATAATATAAAATAAAATAAAATAAAATAAAATAAAGTGGAATAAATAAAAATAAAATAAAAAACAAACAAAGGTGTCTAAGTTCGGGTGTAACCGAACATTATATACTCAGCGTGAGCTTCAATTGTACATTTCATTTCAGATAAATTACTTTCCTACATAACACGTAGCACCGCCCGTTAAAAAAAAATGTCTCCCCATTTCCTCTTACAATAAAACTTGATAAGTGAAATATCGTTGTTTCAAAACTAGTTTTTGCTAAGTTATAGCTTATTATTCTAGTCTACGGCCCTTTTAAATTTGTTTTATATCTAAGTAGCCGTGGTCTTTAACCGATCCTGTCCATATTTACAAGACATATTTTCTGCTATAAGGAAAATCAGTGTACCCAATTTTATTACGATCCGTTAATTTTTCTTCGAGGTATGGCTCCCCAAACATAGAAAATGGCTTGGTCGTAAAAGGGACGGTGCCACGCCCATTTTTTTAAATTTGAAGTGTTTCCTATTTATTGTTAAAAATCCACTTGGGAAATGAAATACTATTGATATAAAGCTCTTTTAACACCCTTTTATTAGCTTGGCCTGTATGTAACGGAATATTTCAGCTTAATTTTCACCGGTTTCTAGAAGTCTGATTAATTTGAAACTTTGCGTACATATCAAGGACCGATGACAATGCATTAATGTGGTGGAGTGGTGACATAAGGTCAATTGGCCTAATTACCACTTTGAATCGCCATAAGTTTGATTGAAACTTTGCACACGTATCAATGCTCGATGACAATGCATTAATGTGATGGTGTGGTGACATAAGGTCAACGGCCATAAGGTCAATTGGCGTTGTTACCCCTTTCAATGGCCATAAGTTTGATTGAAACTTTGAACACGTATCTAGGCTCGATGACAATGCATTAATGTGATGGTGTGGTGGCATAAGGTCTACGGTCATAAGGTCAATTGGCGTTGTTACGACTTTGAATGGCCATAAGTTTGATTGAAACTTTGCACACGTATCAAGGTTCAATGGCAATGCAATAATGTGATGGTGGGCTGACATAAGGTTAACGGACATAAGGTCAATTGAACTTATGACCACCCCTAATGGCTAAAGATTTGAAACCTTGGACATAATGCGAAAAACGCATTCCTTTATTAATGATAGAAGTGGATGCATGGCACATCTACGAAAGAGCATACTGGAGCCCTTTTTAACACGCTTTTGTTAGCTTGGCCTGTAGCTATCTATGTATCTATGTATGCACGTATGTATGTAATGGAATCTTGAGTAGAGCCGAGAGACCCGGTAATGCAGAGCTCCGAACTCCGCTGCACCTTTTGAAGCATTTTAAGATAGGTACTTTTAGCTAGTGCAAGCCACCAGACCAAGGCACCATAAAGAAGAATCGGGCGCACAATGGCTGTGTAAATCCAGTAGATCACCTTAGGGGAGAATCTCCAGGAGGTGCCAATTGCCCTCTTGCAGGTGAACAGCTCTGCTGCTGCCTTCTTGGATCGCTCCACTATATGGTCACTCCATAATAGCTTCCTATCCAGAATGACTCCCAAATACTTGACTTGATCGCTAAACGCTAAGAACCTACCTCCAATTCTTGGCGGTGTAAGATTTGGTACTTTGTAACTCCTCGTAAAGAGGACAAGCTCGGTTTTATCCGGGTTGACTTCCAAACCTGTGGCGGGTTGTACTCCTGGAGCAGCTCCAGGATGTCAGCTGGTTCCGTTGGCGTCACTGGAACCCAGGTTCTAGCCCTTGGTCGTGAGGGGATATCACGCGCCTCCACCACCTTGAGGCGCGCGCCCGGATATACCACCCCTATCATCGTGACGGCGGCCCTATAGAGGTTTACCGACCTGGCGTCGTCACAGGCAATTAGCTTGACATTGCCCTGGAACCACCCTGCAACGGTGTAAGATGGCGGTGGAACAGGGTTGTCTTTCCTAAGCTTAACGGCCACCGTAGCGAGCGCGGCCTCGATGCTCTTCCACTGTTATTTCGGGATCCTGCCATCCTTGGCAATTTCGGCGAAAGACCGCGTCCAACCTCCCTGCGTTTTTGGCCCTTTTCGGTGCCGTGGAGTTGGATTCATCCATGGACCGATGGCGTTTCGAGGTTTCATCATTCTCTACTAAAACTTTTAAAATTATTTGAACTAAAAAATTAAAAATAAATAATAGTTTAAAAAAACTTAAAAACACGCTTTTATAGCTAACCGAACTAAAAAATAGAAAATAATTTTCCATTAAAAAGAGTTTATATAACCGTAGTAGAAGGTCAAACAATCATTTATAGTTAATCACCTCAAAATAAAATTATAATAAAATGTAAGTTATTAACAGAATAATTTAATTCAGAGTAAAAAGCGTGGGGTGCTTGATATTGAATGTTACAATCATTCTATTGGCAACTATCTGAGAGGAAAGATATGAATGATTGTTTGACCTTCTACTACTGTTATATAAACTCTTTTTAATTGAAAATTATTTTTTATTTTTTAGTTCGGTTAGCTACAAAAGTGTGTTTTTTAGTTTTTATACCTTTCATGAAAATGAAATGGCATATTAATTTCGTCACGAAACCGAAAATTGTAAGTCCTTAAACGAAAATAGATAGACCCACCATTAAGTATACCGAAATAATCAGGTTGAAGAGCTGAGTTGATTTAGCCATGTCCGTCTGTCCGTCTGTGTGTTTGTATGCAAACTAGTCCCTCAATTTTTGAGATATCTTGATAAAATTTGGTGAGCGGGTGTATTTGGGTGTCCGATTAGACATTTGTCGGAACCGGCCGGATCGGACCACTATAGCATATATCCTCCATACAACCGATTTTTCAGAAAAAGAGGATTTTTGTAATATCTTACCCAATTTAACAGATTGAAGCTTCAAACTTCACCATATACTTTCGTATATTTCACGTATTGTTGCCTGAAAAAATTTATGAGATCGGTCGTATATATAGTATATATCCCATACAACCGATTGTTCAGATAAGGAACTTTTCGTAATTACTGCCCTATTTTAAGAGCTAGAGGCTTCAAATTTCAACGAATGCTTACGTATATAGCATATATTGTTGTCTGAAAAAATCATAAAGATCGGTGGTATATATAGTTTATATATGGTGGTATATATAGTATATATATATAGTATATACATATATATATATATATTTTTGCAAATTTTAGCCCCATTTTAACAGCTAGAAGCTTCAAATTTCACAGAATACTTACGTATATAGCATACATTGTTGTCTAAAAAAATCATAGATATCGGTTGTATATATAGTATATATCTCATACAACCGATTGTTCAGATAAGAAACTTTTCGCAATTTCTACCCCATTTTAATAGCTATAAGCTTCAAATTTCACCGATTGCTTACGTATATAGCATATATTGTTGTCTAAAGAAATCATAGAAATCGGTTGTATATGTAGTATATATCTCATACAACCGATTGTTCAGATAAGAAACTTTTCGCAATTTCTACCCCATTTTAACAGCTATAAGCTTCAAATTTCACCGATTGCTTACGTATATAGCATACGTTGTTGTCTGAAAAACTCATAGAGATCGGTTGTATATATAGTATATATCTCATACAACGGATTGTTCAGATAAGAAACTTTTCGCAATTTCTACCCCATTTTAACAGCTATAAGCTTCAAATTTCACCGATTGCTTACGTATATAGTATGTATTGTTGTGTCAAAAAATCATAGAGATCGGTGATATATATAATATATATATGATGGTATATATAGTATATATATATATATAGTATATATATTTTTTTTTGCGATTTCTGCCTCATTTTAACAGCTATAAGCTTCAAATTTCACAAAATGCTTACGTATATAGCATATATTGTTGTCTGAAAAAATCATAGAGATCGGTGGTATATATATTATATACTTCATATAAACTATCATTTTTGCCCCTTTTTTACAGCTAGAAGCTTCAAAATTCATCAAATTTCATCAAATAGTTACGTTTACGTCATATATTTTTGAAAGACGTGATTCGTAGTCATAGTTTTTACATGCAGACCACAAAAAAACGTGAAGCTTTGCATCCCCACACAGATTACCTACCTATTTTTATACCTTTCATGAAAATGAAATGGTATATTAATTTCGTCACGAAACCGAAAATTGTAAGTCCTTAAAGGAAAATAGATAGACCCACCATTAAGTATACCGAAATAATCAGGTTGAAGAGCTGAGTTGATTTAGCCATGTCCCTCTGTCCGTCTGTCTGTTTGTATGCAAACTAGTCCCTCAATTTTTGAGATATCTTGATAAAATTTGGTGATCGGGTGTATTTGGGTGTCCGATTAGACATTTGTCGGAACAGACCGGATCGGACCACTATAGCATATATCCTCCATACAACCGATTTTTCAGAAAAAGAGGATTTTTGTAATATCTTACCCAATTTAACAGATTGAAGCTTCAGACATCACCATATACTTTCGTATATTGCACATATTGTTGCCTGAAAAAATTGATGAGATCGGTCGTATATATAGTATATATCCGCCCCAACCGATTGTTCAGATAAGGAACTTTTCGTAATTACTGCCCTATTTTAAGAGCTAGAGGCTTCAAATTTCAACGAATGCTTACATATATAGCATATATTGTTGTCTGAAAAAATCATAAAGATCGGTGGTATATATAGTATATATATGGTGGTATATATAGTATATATATATAGTATATATATATATATTTTCGCAAATTTTAGCCCCATTTAAACATGTTAGAAGCTTCAAATTTCACCGCATAGTTACGATATAGCATATATTGTTGTCTGAAAAAATCATAGAGATCGGTTGTATATATAGTATATATCTCATACAACGGATTGTTCAGATAAGAAACTTTTCGCAATTTCTACCCCATTTTAACAGCTATACGCTTCAAATTTCACCGATT
Organism: Eurosta solidaginis; assembly: GCF_040869045.1. Taxonomy (NCBI): domain Eukaryota; kingdom Metazoa; phylum Arthropoda; class Insecta; order Diptera; family Tephritidae; genus Eurosta; species Eurosta solidaginis. The sequence goes on along the minus strand of NC_090319.1, from coordinate 340,399,015 downwards.
GCTTACGTATATAGTATGTATTGTTTTGTCAAAAAATCATAGAGATCGGTGATATATATAATATATATATGATGGTATATATAGTATATATATATAGTATATATATATATTTTTTACGATTTTGGCCCCATTTTAACAGCAAGAAGCTTCAAATTTCACAAAATGGTTACGTATATAGCATATATTGTTGTCTGAAAAAATCATAGAGATCGGTGATATATATATTATATACTTCATATAAACTGTCATTTTGACCCCTTTTTTACGGCTAGAAGCTTCAAAATTCATCAAATTTCATCAAATAGTTACGCTTACGTCATATATTGTTGAAATACGTGATTCGTAGTCATAGTTTTTACACGCAGACCACAAAAAACCTGAAACTTTGCATCCTCACACAAATTACCTACCTGTTTTTTATTTTATATTTATCTTAAAAATCGTTAAGGTATGCAGATCTGTTCACTATATATTTCTTATCTTATACATCCGATTATTCGGAGATTACGAAAGGGATAAGATTATTGTTCAGCCCCATTCATGAAAGGTATGAAGTCTTCGGCACAGCCGAAGACAGTCCCGTTCTTACTTGTTTTAAACTATTATTTATTTGCAAAGATATAGCTTATTTTATTCGTCCACGAATCTTATATATAAAAGTGGCCGTGGTCCTTAACCGATTTCGTTAATTTTTCTTCAAAGCATTCCTTATAGTAAAGGCAACCTCTCTGCCGAATTTTGTTACGATAGGTTTAACGGTTTTTGATTTATGATTAATAATATTTGTAAAATTGATTTTATCACAAGTGGGCGGTGTCACGCCCATTTTAAAATTGTTTTCCAATTTTTATCGAGAGTCTCAATATCAGTCCACATGTCAAATTTCAACATTCTAGGTGTATTATTTACTAAATAGTCAGATTTTTTGTGTTTTCCAAAATGTTATACATATAAGAAGTGGGCGTGGTTTTCATCCGATTTGGCTCATTTTCAATACCAATCTATTCTGTTCCAGATAAGCTCGTGTACCAAATTGGGTGAAGATATCTCAATATTTACTCAACTTATCGTGTTAACGGATAGGGATGATTTTGATATATGAAAATCTATATCTATCTCGATTTTTTTATACCTGTACAACCAACCGATATCCAATCAAAGTTAATATACTCTGCGTGCAAAGCATGCTGAGTATAATAAATAAAATGAAATAAAATAAAATTTAATAAAATAAAATAAAAAATTGAGTAGAATAAATTAAAATAAAATATAATAAAATAAAATAAAATGAAATAAAATAAAATAAAATTAAATTAAATTAAATTAAATAAGATAAACTAAAATAAAATAAACTAAAAAGAATAAAAATAAAATAAAAGAGAAAATTGAGTAGAATAAATTAAAATAAAATAAATTAAATTAAAATAAAATAAAATAAAATAAAATGAAATAAAAGAAAATTAATGAGATAAAAAAAAATCAACTTAATTTAAATAATATAAAATCAAATAACATTAAATTTTAATTAAACTTAGCTTAGGCATGCCGTAATGTGCAAACTTCAGTGTACAACTGAACAATAACATCTGAAAATTTAACAAAAACTCTTATTTGCATTTGTATAATTTGTATGTACCAATACGCTCGCATATTGCTTTTTGTAGCTCCATCGTTTTCAATTGATTTTATTTTAGCTGCCGCTCAATATTATTTACAGTTTTTTGCGTGCCTTAATTTTGATGCTAACAATATCTTTTCATATTTCTTTTTTTTTTATTTTTTTCATTGCAGGCTTGTTCGGTAATCGAATTATACGGCTACCTTGACATGGAAACACGTGATTGGATTGATGGATTATTTTCGAATATTTTTCGTGAGATGAATAGGCCAACCGAACGAGAGGTAATGTGAAATGTGTGCATATTAAATTACTGTATAAAATAAACATATTTACTCACATAGAATCCCAGTAGACAAATTAAGGACGAATATGCTCTTACAAATGCTCTTATCCATTGTATAAAGCGCTTTTTTGCTGCTTTCCTTACTTATTTTTATTTGAAACGGGCTGAAACACACGGGTTTGAATTAGCACTTCCAGATAATAATGTTTTCATTTGCACAACATCTTACCCACTCGCTTTAACGGAAGTATCCAAAAAGGCGTTCTCAGCGGTGCGCTCAACAGATGTGCATTGCAAAGGCTTACAAGCGTATTGTATTTTCAAGAAATTAATTTTGAGGAAGAACCATTTTAAGGCACACTTGGCGGCCATCTGGTGTTCCGCCTACCATACCGAGGGTACTGGGTTCAACTCCCAGGCAAAGTAACTTACAAATTTATAAAAAAATTGTTTCAATTAGAAACAAGTAAGAAAATGGGGGAGGGGGTAACGCCCATTTTAAAAACTTGGTTAAGTTTTGTTTTTAGCTCAACCATGCCACCCACTTACTTAATTGGTGCTTATCCGTCAGTCAAATGTAGTTATATACCATAGAGTTATTGCAAACTTTGTTAATGTTAGATCTTTAGGAGAAATGGGCGTGGTGTTTAACCGATTCTGATTATCTTCACTCGGTCTATATAATTTGGCAAGGATAGTGTCTCCAAATTTTATTCTTCTAAATAAGGGTGGTGCCACGCACATATTCCAAAATTTTTTGGAATTTATGTTTTGCGTGACAAAACTAATTCGCCTACCCAATTTCATTAGCTTAGTGGTATTTGTTTATGAATTATCTTATTTTTTCTATTTTTCTAAATTTTCGATATCGAAAAAGTGGGGCTGGTTATCGTCCGATTTCGCTCATTTTCCATACCAATCTATTCTGCGTCCAGATAAACCCGTATACCGAATTTAGTGAGGATATCGCAATATTTTGTTGAAGTTATCGTGTTAACGGACGGACAGATGCACATACGGACGGGCGAACACGGCTGAACCAATTTTTTGTTTTTCGAAACTGATGATTTTGAAAGTCTATATCTATTTGGATGTCTGTATCTGTCTCGATTCCTTTACAACCAACCGTTATAAAATTAAAGTTATAATACCCTATGTACAAGTACAGCTGGGTATACAATTTTTTTTTTACCGGGTCCCCCTCGGAAGTTTGTGGCAAACACTCGGAGTGTATTTCTGCCATGAAAATCTTGTCGTGAAAACTCATCTGCCTTGCAGGTGCCGTTCGGAGTCGGCGTAAAATCATGTAGGTTCCGTCCCGCCAATTTTTAGGAAAAACTAAAAGAAGCACGACGCAAGTGGGAAGAGAGGCTCGGCCTAAAATATCTTCGGAGGTTATCGCGCCTTGCATGTATGCATGTATGTGGTCATTGGTTATTCTATTGGGTCAAAATGAATGTGAAGTAAGTTCGGTATGCTCCCAAAAATGTGCGTTGTTTTTTGCTGCCCACAAGCAACTATCGCAATAGTGCAGCGCGCTCTGTGGTCCCTTAGCATTCAGAATAAGTGGCAAATGAAGCGGTACATTTTTTAAGGCTTGCACCGACATCAACTTCAGCTATTTGCTAAACATTGTTTATTTGTTTAAATGTAACATTTAAGTTTTGACAGAAACGTTTTATTATGCAGCATGTAGATGGGAATCGGCGTTAATTTGATTGGCACATTTCAAAGTAATATTGATTGATGTCATTTTCAAAATGTTACCTGTTGTACATAACCTCTTATATAAAAAACAGAGAAATATAAGAGCAGAGTGGGTTGTCAAGCCTTCTGAATGCATTTCAGCTATTAAAAGCTTGCCAGTAAAAAAAGTGCCAATTATGCAACAAATTCGCTTTATACAATTGCACAGAACAAAATCAAAATACTCAGAACAAGTTTTTACAAGCAGCTTCGCGCCTCGGCAGTGGTATGACAAACACTTCGAGTGTATTTTTGACATGAAAAGCTTTCCTGTGAAAATTCATCTGCTTTGCGGAGTCGCTAAAACTTGTGAGTCCCTTCCAATTGATTTGTAGGAAAAATTAAAATAAACAGCCAGACGCAAATTGCAAGAGCCTAGATCGCTTCGGAACTATATCGCACCAAGTTATTGTTTATGTGGAAAAATCTTTGTTCATGGTATAAGGGAATAAAGAATGTAAGAACAAGCGTGAGCATTGTCTTCAGAAGTGGAATGCGTAGTGTGTGAGACTGATATACTGTATGGGGAATAAAGAATAAAACTTGCGACTTCTGGTTGAACGCCAGCGAGAATTTCGAGTTTCGAGAAATACACTCCGTTGTTTCTTATTTAAGGTTATATAATATTGACCATGTAGGTATTCAATTGGATGTCTGAAAGCTTACGAGTCTTACGAGTATTTCAAGATTCGCGAATCTAACGAGAAGCCGATATTCGCAGGAAATGTCTTCTTGAAAAATATCGTGGAAATTGTAAGCTCTAATACATAACGTAGTAGTCACTATACTGTAACGTAATATGAGAACACTGAACGAGGAAGAGTTGATATGAGCGACATGACATCATGCAGGAAATAAATTAATGGAAATTAACGATAACAGAAAAAAGAAATCGGTGATACATATATATATAAAGGAGATAGGAAACGAAAAAGCAAAATAAGTGAATTTAAAGAAGATGAAACAGAAGAGGTTGAAGAAAAAGAAAAATAAATTAAGAACGTCGACAATGATGATGATAATAACGATGCTAAGTAAAGCAAGGAAAGCAAAAAAAGAAAATGAAAAGTAAAGAAAAGAAAAGGAAAGAAAAGAAAAGAAAAGAAAAGAAAAGAAAAGAAAAGAAAAGAAGAGAAAAGAAAAGAAAAGAAAAGAAAAGAAAATAAAAAAAGGAAGAAAGGAAAGAGTCAAAGCCGAAGCCGAAACTAAAATTGGACAGCGTGTTATTATTTTGTTATCGAAATGTGCACTGTTTGTTATCAATGAGTTATCGATTTATTATACATAGGTGTGCTATCGACGAGGTATAGACGAGTTATCAATTTGTTATTGAATTATTGTACAATTGCTTTCAATGACAATGAGTTTCTATTTATTGTCTAGGTGCTATCGGTTTGTAATCGGAATGTTAATGATTTATAATTGAAGAGTTATCGATCATTCACCGAAGAGTTATCGATCATTCACATAAGAGTTATCGATTTGTGTCCAAGAAAATATCAATATGTTATGGAAAATCTATCGTTTTATTATTGGTAAGTTATCGCTGATTCATCGAAAAATTTTCGATATCTACAGATGCACGTGTATAGCTTCTCATAGATCTCTCGATCTAACCGCTGCTAGCTTCTCAAAATGAACCACTGTTCTATTTCGAGGTTTCCCAATTATTTGTATGCGGTAGGTGACATCACTGGACATCTTCACAACTCTGTACGGGCCTTCCCAACTGTACCGATATTTGGATGGAACACCTTTCCGCCGGTGAGGGTTTTATAGCAATACCAAATCTCCCTCCAAGAAACCTTCCGAATTAAAGTTCTTGCCGTGCCTGTGTTTCATCTTACTACACATTACCCTGGGCCGTTTCCTCACCCTCTGTTCTTTGGCCAATGAAGAACTACTCCGCTGAGCTTGATCTTGACGGATTGACTTTGTATCATCAGTATCGTTTTGACGTTTCACAGAAGTAGTGCGCGCTGGCTTGAAACCACCCTTGTATTCTTTCTGGAAAATTCTTTCAGTCGTTTTATGCATCCTTTAAGGTTTGTCAATGCCAGTGTTTTTTCTCGCAGGTAACTTCAATTTTGATTTGTTTGGTTCATTCGTTCCATCAACCTTTGCCCGATCTACTGCCTTTGACTTGTGTGGTTTTTGTCCAATCTCTTTCACCAGCACTCGATTACTGCTGAACCCTTTTTCCAAACTGAAGTTATGTGACATAACCTTGTTCTTATACTGCATAATCCTTCTCTGCATATCGATCCTGATGTTTTAGTCAACTTAGAAATCCACTCCCAATATGACTTCATCAACTATCTCTGCCACAACGAATTTGTGTAGAACCATGACCTCCCCAATTAGGACTTCACATACCACTTCCCCCTGGACTTGGTTGTACTGGCCAATAATCGTACGCAATCATGCTGCAGGTAATGGCTTTGCTCTCCTGTTGACCAAATCGGATCGGATTAAAGAATGAAATGCGCCCTTATCTACAGTCAGTACACGCTCCTTGCCATCCACATTTCCTTTGACGGTAAGACTGCTCGATTTCCTTCCAGTTTGCGAGATAGGTATCACACGACATTCAATAGCTGTGACAATTTCTCGATCTTTACATTTGACTCACTCTTGCTTATCTCCTCCAGCTTTGCGTTTACGACCAGCCAAGTTGGAACTACCATGACCGGTGCTGCAATGACGTGCAATGTGACTTGGGTTACCGCACTTGAAACACTTCATAACTCCGGCATTTTTCTGTTGTAATCCCTTCAGTGCTTCCAAAATTGTGTCTACCCAATCTAGCCTTTCCACTTCCACGCGATGAGCTTTGTATGCGTGCTTACTCAAGAGTGAGGCAGTTTCCTGAGCCAGTGCATGGGATACTGTTTAGCTCGCTTCGTTTCCATGTCCCGTATGCCATTTATAAAGCTCTGGATATTTACTCTCTCGGTGTATTCCATGGGTGCGTCCGCATTTGATAGATGAGCCAATCTTTCAACATCCGAGGAAAACTCCTGCAAAGTCTATTTAGCTTTTTGGTACCGGTTTTGCAATTTTATTTGGTAGATCTGCTTCCTGTGTTCGCTTCCGTACCATCGTTCTACAGCGGCCATCAATGCTTCATAACTTTTACGTTCGTACTCTGTGATGGTTTGTAATATCTCAGCAGCTGGTCCTTTTAAAGCCACAAACAATGCAGCAACTTTATCTTCGGCATTCCAGTTATTCGCTGCTGACGTCTTTTAAATTGGAAAGGAACATAACCATCAAATGTTGGGCATTTTACCTTCAGAGTAGACGTTGAAGTGATTAGACGGTTCAATTGTAACTCCTTAATCCGATCTTTCAGAGCATTTACCTCGGCCTCGATCTTTTCCTGTCGGTACCTGAAACCTTCATAAAATTGGGTTAGTTTCTCTTCCGTGCGCGCTTCCAGCTTAGATGATACACGGACTTCCTGCACTTCAAGTTGTATAGAGATCTGAGATGATATCTTCGCTGAAATTTCTGCCGGCATTTCGGATATACGTGCCTCCTGTGATTCCAATTGAGATGCCATATATGTCTTCTGTTTTTCCAGTTGTGATGTTATATTTGTCTTTTATACTTCGAGCTGTTATGACATATTTGTGATGACATTTCTGACATTTGTGCCGATATTGCAGCCAATATCATGTTCATGTCTGTGTTCGCCATATTCTGCGGTATTTCATTTTTCTCCTCCAATTTCGTTGTATCATCGCCATCAAGATGAAAGACATACTATTCCACGTTAATTCCTTCTAATCCCATGGCGTCTCGCAGTCGCGCCTGATGTTCGAGTTTTGTTGCCGGTTGTATTCAATCCACGACTCTCCAACTCATTCTTCAGTTGCTGGATCTTCAATTCACTCCACTTTGCCATGTCCTTATTGTACCCAAAATCTTCCGATATTTATTCAACGATTCCTTTTCTGACAGCAATTGTAACGAATTTACTGAAATTACGCTTATTCCAAATCTTCTGCTAACGTTCGAATCACTAAACTGTTGAATAAATAACTCCAATATTGAATAATGCAAAAATGGTCTTTATTAGACTACTTGAAAATAACACTTATACTTCGCAACTGATAGCTTGCTTAAACCAAACTGATTGTCGTATCTCTACTGTTGCTGCTTTTTATACTCTTCGATTTCCTCGTTCCATACTTCTAGGCGTTTCCAGAATTTACTTAGTTACTGCTATAAAATTATAACTACAGATGCACGTGTATAGCTTCTCATATGCGCGTGTATATGTGAGTGATACTTCCACAGATAATTGCCTACTTTTGGGAGCATCTCTGATAAGATATATGCATGTGTTTGTGCGTCCCTTCTCCGAGGCGTGTACGTACATATGTGTAGATATAATGATTGAGTCGTTTATGTAGATACAAGTGACTGCCTGCTTTATTGTTGTTGTGGCTTCAAATTTCCCAATTGTTCTACTTCGAAAAATGAAATTTGCACTGAGCCACCAGCTAAAATTAATTTAAAAGCTGAAACTTTAAGAGGAAAATTTTGCTTTTTTGAATTGCTGGAGTTTTGATATTGTAACAGCAAAAAGTTTTGAAGAATGCTGTATCCGGCAGACTTGGTCCGCTTTCACGCGAATCGCGCCATAAATTTTTTGAAATAGGTCGTTCGAATATTATTTTTGTCAAAGAGGTACCCCTGTACCGAACTTCAAGGGAGTCGCACCATAAATAAGATCATTTAAAATAGGTCGGCCATGGTTCACTTGTCCGACCAAAATTTGAATTTGAGGTATCCTCGTACTCCCTGGAACACACAATATTTCTTAAAAATCGGTCCAGTTGTTTAAGAGGAGTTTAGTGACAAACACATTTACAGAAGAAACATATGCATATATATCTTATAGATTTTAATTCGGGCTGAACTCGTACTTCGGTGGAACGATGTCGTTTTAAGATTCGCTCTAGCTCTATTTGCGATTCCAGATCAAACTACTTGTACTCATAAAACATTAAGTTGCAAACAACTGTAATTTTATCATACAATAATAAAACTTCTATTCAAACTCCCTCTACCACAATAACTATGCTGACTCCATGCAAAGTCAAAATTGACATGTTACTGTTCTAAGTGGAACATTTGCCATGTGACACAATTGACAGCTGTGCCACCACATTCAACACTGCGACCTAGCTTATATTGGCCCACATAGCGCTAGGATATGAGCTTCCATTACTCGCGCGTACTTGTTTATATTACCCTTAGTACTATCGTAGTGGCAACGGATTCGCCTACTCTGATATTACAACTACATCAACAAGCCAAGTGGAAATCACACTTAAAAAACATGCTAATAAATCCCTTGGCATAGATGTTGCCTAGTTTAACATCATATAACAATAGATTGACTCCTGCCGTCCAGCAACCTCACTATCTTGGCTATGCTGTTCAGTTATTACCTGTGAAGGCAAACGAGAACAAAACCTGAATGTGATGGAAATGCCATTCACAGCTGTGGCGGCGGCTGAAGGCGGTAACGGACGAGAGCTTCCGCGTGTGCATCCGTATTTGCATCGAGACAATAAGAACAAAAGCGACAGCATCACCTAAGTGGTTTCCGCTCGTCCTCCCGTTTACTATTCCGCTATGTGTAATTTCCGCTTATTCGAGGTCGTTGCTTTTCAATATCACACTAAACAACTGTTATGTCAATGCCTGTAAGCTACACGCAACATCGGTTACATGACATGTAGCAAGTGGAAAAGTGGCAAGTGAAAAGTGACAAACTAATACAATCAGCCTAATGCATTCATCCGCTGTGTAAAATCTTTCGCGGATTTACTTTGTTTCAAATTTTCCTATATAACTAGCTGTTGTAAATAAAGTTATCAAAAGCACATAGTTAAGTAGTAGAAAAAAAAGTACTTTCAATAACCCTAAAGCTCATCAAGAGTGAGGCATTTGGATCTTGTTTAGGTGTAGGCCCAGATAAAGGCTTAAATTTTCACTTTGTTGAAGTCTGCGAAAGTGGAATCTCTCACAAAAGGCGGGGATTACCAAATACTCATAAAGCTCGAAGTGTTAACATACAAGGAAGGATACGTCTAGAAAACAAATTTTTAAAATTAGCCACAGCTCGCTCAAGCATTGAGAAACAACAACAGGAGTAACTTTTCCAGAAACAAATAATTTGGGGCTATTTAAGAAGAGTTTTGTCATCTACTTATCAGTAAAAACCGATAAATTAAAAAGGTTATTGTTTCATAATCAAGTGTGACGGACTTTTCCTTGACTTGCCGGGGTTGATCTCAGTCCGTCCAGGGTTCCTGGAAGTAGAAGTTTCTAACGGTCCTTCTGAAATAATAACTCTGTTTTGTTCGATACAAAACGTTATAAAAATTATTTATTCAACAAAATTCTACTTTTCTACTCCTAGGCTGATTTCCTTGCTCTATAAGAGGTGACGGAGGTGATAAAGCCCTCGGCCAACCTCTGCGGTCGAATGGAGTGATAAAGCCTCCAGACGAGTATACTCTAAGTACAAATGAAGTGAAAAAGCCTTCAGGTGTACTCTTGGTCGGTAGTGATAAAGCCTACCGACTCGTATGCCTGTCTCCTAATCTCTGAATTTCAATGCGAACTCGTCGCCCTTATATACTAATTTTTGCACGCAGGCAAACGGTTATTTTATAATAACAACTTTGAACTAATGGTATTAACAATATAAAACAACTGTTATTCCGGTAAATATTTCCTTCCCATGAATTTCCATGCACCATAATGCTCCTTATTGAATACAATGCCTTTGTACTTGCTCATACCGTGCTTTCCAGGCTTTGGTTTATATATTGTGTGTTTGTATATTTGTTTGTGGTCACCTGATTCTAATACTGTGTTTTTGCTTTGCCCAATGCTTCTGCCTTCTGTTGTATGGCGTGCGTTGGTGTGTTGTATGCTAGTGCGTAAATATGTATAACGAAATTTCAATTAGTAGCGGCGCTTATTTTGACGACTTGCTGCTGATCTCCGTTCACTTAAGTTATTATGTATGTTGTATTTGTAACTGGGTACATTGGATTTTGAGTGTGCAAAGGGTTGATCGACCGCTGCATTTTTATGTTTTGTGCGTATCTACTTTCCAAATATTTAATGCATGTTAGGGTGATCCTATATTCAAAGTTTATGTTTGCGAAAATGTAAATATTTGGCTTGCGTGCAAAAGTGCGCAAGTGTAATTTGCTCTTCAATTTAATAATTATCAATTCAACGTACAACCGAATATATGTATTTAGAGTATAATTCATAAAGGTATACATATGTATATTTCATAAAAAATGTATAAGTGGTAAATTCAAATATAAACTCCAAGTTATTTCAAAACGTATCTTCTTTAGAAAAATGTATGGATATGTGTATGTTGTGAGGATACAAAGTCCTCGACTTTGGGGTCCTCACACTCCCCCCTCACCTTCCGCAATGAGACTCACCGTCACCAGGTCGGTGCGCGTGATCCGTACGCGGAAGTGGTGTTTGCCCATGCTGTTCGTCGTCGCTGCAGTCGCTGGCCATCAGGCTCAATATGTCGCTGTTTTTGTCGTTGAAGCTGCCGTTGACCCCGCTGGCCTTACGGCTTATTATTCTGCTGTCGTCGTTGGTTGGCGTTTCGCTGCCCTTCCCGTCGACGGTATGTGTGATGCCAGTCTATAAAATAAATGAAAAACTGGTGGATTTTCCTCAGGGTGTTCCCACCGTGTATGGTGGATTAAAAAAAAACGTGGTATATCATACGCATAGTTAAAGAGTATATTTACGGGATATTTATGTAATTGTGGTTAGAGTTTACCGAGTTTTTATTGGTTGATCCGACTTCCGGGTACTTCTTGATATGAAATTTCTTCGTGTATAATTTGACAATGTCTCGGTTGGGCATGTCCGTTACTACCGATTTCATCCGGATTGAAGTAGAATCTTACAAAATAGTCTGTAATTCCGCAGTTGTCTCGGGGTGTGTGTTCGTTTAAGGCTGCCATAGCGAACTGCCTTCCCAGGTGTAATCTTGTTCCATGCGCCGGTTCTCTGGCGATCTGTAATTTATTTTCTGGAAATATTCGTTCCTGATTCTCCGCAATGTTTTGTACTTGACCGTCTCTGTATGCTATCAGCTGTTGACTTGTACCTTGGTTCTCTCCGTGTTGTCTCTCGGTCTCTTCGCGGACTCGTGTGAGCGTACCGCAAATGGCTACCTCGCTGTTATTTTTCTGTTGTTGTACCTCTGGCTTGTTGTTTGCTGTTCGATTGGACGGTGTTGACGCGGTTTGATCTTCACTAGCGTCCTTTTTGTATCTCTCTTTATGACTTTGCTTCCTGGATTCGTTGTTGTCGGCGGCGTCGGCTGCGTGGTATGCTTTCAGCTCACTTAGGTGGGCTGTCCTCCTCCTTCCTCTGAAGACTTTGTCTAGCTCTACGATCACTGGTGACACAAAGTTCATTACCCGGTAAGGTCCACTGTACCTTGGCGCTAGTTTGGCTGCAAAGTTATCTGCCGCTTTTGACAGCTGATGTTCCTTTACCAGCACTAGGTCGCCTATCGCCGGTCGCCATTGCCTTCTTCTTAAATTGTAATATTTCGCTTGCTCCATGGATGCTCTCTCTTGCTTCCGTCGTACCATCTCGAATATTTCTTTCGTCCTCGTTGACTTCTCTCCTGGGTTCGCTAATTTCTCACCTGTACCAAATGTCTGCTCATCGTAAAGGCTGTTGGGGATTCTCGGTTCCCTCCCTTGTACTATGTATGCTGGACTGTAGCCTGTCGATTCACATACACTTGTATTCAATGCCAGCGTTATCTCTGGTAACAACTCATCCCATGTCTTCTGCTCTTTTCCCGTAAATTGTGCTATCATCCTCTTGATGTTCCTGTTTGCCCTCTCTGTTGGGTTCTCCTGCGGTGTGTACGGTGCCGTTAATTGGTGTTTCACGCCAAGTTCCTCTAAAAATCTCTTAAAACGTCTGCTGATAAACTGTGCTCCGTTGTCCGTAATAACAACTTTTGGGACGCCGAACCGTGCCAAAATCCTCTCTCGAAATCCTCTTATTAAACATTCTGTCGTTGCCTTTCTGATTGGTATTACTTCTACCCATTTTGAAAATTTGTCTAAGAATACTAGTGCCATTGTGTTTCCATGCTTCGATCGTGGCATTGGACCAACAAAGTCTGCACAGACTGTTGCCCAAGGCTCCTCTGCAATCTTCGTTAGCATCTTACCTGCGGCTGGCTGTTGACTCGGTTTGTAAATTTGACATGTGTGACATTGCTGTATGTACTTTCTTACATCCCTGAACATTCCTGGCCAATAGTAATGTGTTGTTGCTCTTGCTATCGATTTTCGGATGCCCATATGCCCTGCGCTCGGTGTGTCGTGGATCTCCTCTAGCACTCTGCGTCGCTGTGAAGTCGGGACACACAGCTTCCATGGCACTGCATCTTCGCCATCCACCTGACTTCCTATGCGTCTGTACAACTTTCCTTCCTCGATAATGTACTCTGGGAATTTCTCCGGGGTCTTTCTTACATCTTCCATCTTTGCTTTAAGCCACTTGCACTCGTCTTTTCCGTCATCCATCGTCAACGTACCCAACTGCTCGTCCATCGGTTGCCTTGATAATGCATCTGCCACAACGTTCAACTTTCCTTTTCGATACTGTACGTCGAATGAGTATTGCTGTAGTTCCAGCGCCCATCTCGCAATCCGACCAGTCGGGCTCTCTATCGCATTCAACCATTTCAACGCTAGGTGATCTGTTATTACTGTAAACGTGTATCCTTCTACGTACGGCCTCATTTTTCGTATTGCCCACACTATTGCCAAACACTCCTTTTCTGTTGGTGAGTAGTTCATCTCTGCCTTGTTTAACCTGCGGCTTGCGTATGCTATTACTCGCTCTTCGTCGCCTGAACCTTGCGTAAGTACTGCACCAAGACCAAAATCACTTGCATCCGTCTGTAAACTAAACTTCCTCGAAAAATCTGGACAAGCGAGTACCGGTGCCTGCGTCAGTGCTGCCTTGAGTGCTTCGAATGCTGATTGTTGCTCTTCAGACCACCTCCACTTACTACCTTTCTTAAGCATAGATGTTAACGGGTGTGATACTTGTGAAAAATCCGGCACGAATCTTCTATACCATGACACAACTCCTAGACAACGTCGTAACTCTCGTATATTCTTCGGTGGTTGCAGTTCTTTGATGGTTGCTATTTTGTCTGGGTCGGTATGGATGCCTTCCTCGCTAACGACATGACCTAGATATTTTAACCTTTTCTTAAAAAACTCACATTTTTCCGGGTTTATCCTCAGGTTCGCTCTATGCAGCCTTCGAAATACTTCTGTTAAATGTGCAATGTGCTCTTCCAATGTTTTACTTGTAATGATAATATCGTCAAGATAAGCAAACGCGTATGGTTCCAATTCTGGTCCTATGACACGATCAAGTGCTCTCTGGAAAGTTGCTGGGGCTGAGTGCAAGCCAAGTGGCATTACCCTCCATTGGTATAGTCCACGCCCAGGTACTGTGAATGCGGTGTATTGCTTGCTGCTTGCTTCCATAGGGATTTGCCAATATCCATTTTTCAAATCCAAGCTACTGATAAATCTCGCGCTTCTTAATTTGTCCAAGATATGTTGTATACGAGGTAAAGGGTATGCGTCTGGTACTGATCTTGCGTTTAGTTGACGGTAGTCTACGCAGAGTCTCCATTTGCCATTCTTCTTCTTTGCCAAAACTATGGGTGCGCTGTGCGGGCTATTCGATGGTTCGATGCAACCTTTTTCGATCAGCTCGTCGACTTCCTTGTTGATAATTTCTTGCATTTTCGGATTCTTCGGATAGTACCTTTGCTTAATTGGACGGTCGTCCCTCATAACTATTTTGTGTGTGGCCACGTTGGATACTCCTGACATCTTTGCAAATACCTGTAATTCTTGGCTCAGAAATTTACTCACCGCATCTTCTGTCTTGCTAGTTGCTATCGCCGCCATTGGGTTGTGTTCCTTGAAATATTCGCTATTTGTTTCGACTATAGTTGTACATGTCACTACCTCTTGCTTCCGTTCGTCTACTCTCAACGTTATTTCTTGACCACCACATCTCATCTCAAAGTTTACCTTCGCCAGATAGTCCGTGCCAATTACCACCTCATCACCCAGTCCCGGTAGGATTAGCATCTCGTTCCTCTGTACTTTATCACCCATTCTTAATTCCGCATCTACCGCTTCTTTGACTATTATTGCTCTGCCATCGCCCATTCTTACTCGTGTCTTTACTTCCTTGAATTTGCCAGTTTTTAATCTTCTCGCCATTGCATCACTTATAAAGCTCCTCGTCGCTCCCGTGTCAATCGCTGCTACTGCTTCTTCTCCGTTCACATACGCTGTTACCAATATGCGGCCGTTTGTGTATTTGAACATGCTTAACTTCTCCGAGGTTGCACTTCCGAAGACCCCATCCCTCGGTTCCAATGTGGTCTCTGGTCGTTTCCCTGTGGCTTCCTACAACAATCACGAGTGAGCACGCCTATCTTACCACAAATCCAGCAAAATTCTCTTCTTATGCCTCGGCACCCGTATGAGAAGTGACCACCTCTTCCGCATCGTCTGCAGGCCGTTCTTGTATCTACATATTCTTGTTGTGGCTCTGACCTCTGCTGTTGTTGGATTTCTACTCGCTCTTCCTGTCTTTGTTCTGCCTGGAGACACTGGTACTGACCTTCTTGCCGCCGTGGTACGAATGGCCTTGTGGTTGGTCGCATTGGTTCCCTGTCAGGAATAATATTTTCATAGTCTTGAGCTAAACTTACCAGCTCCTCAAGATTGCTGACCTCGCTTCGCTTTATGTATAGTTGGTACTCTCTGCGCGAGTTTCTGTATATGCGGGTTAGTTTCTGCTCCTCGGTGTAGCCCGCGTGACGCATGATTCCTTGTAGTGCCAAGACATAATCTTTAAATAGCTCACCTTGTCGTTGTACGCGCATACGAATTTCATCTTCCAATTGCTCTAAGTATCGGGAGCTTAGGAAGAACTTCAGGAAGTCCTTCTTGAAGGCGTCCCACTCCTGCCAATGCCGGTTGTTATTCCTGTACCATACCAATGCTTTGTCCTTCAATAACTCCGGCAGCGCTTTTGGAATTGTGTTGCGGTTGATTTCATACCCATCTGCTAGCTCCTCCACTCTTTCGATGAATCCTAGGGGATCTTTGCCTCCGTCGTACTTTAATCCCCACTTCCTTACTCTGTCCATGGTCGTTGCATATGTGCCAGGCTGTTGAATATCATTTGTCGTTGCGTACATACCAGGCTGCTGAATAAAATGTACCGGCGGTTGTCCGACCTCCAATTGATTGGGTGCACCATTTGCCTGTTTATCATTTCTTGGTGAATTTAGTTCGTTGCTTGTCTTTGACGCTTGTGGATTTGTTAGCCGCGCGTGCCGAATCGCCAACTCTGTGAATCGATCCCGTAAATTCTCGTTATCCTTCTCCTCTTGGATGAATGCCGCCAATCGTTTTCTTAGCTCGTCAACCGTTCCGCCATCCTCTAGCCCAAATTCCGTGCTGTAGGCTACCAGATCCTCTCGAGTGAGATAGTATACCCACGATACCTTTACCATTGTTTTGCTTTATATCCTCGTCGTATTAACCCAGAAGTGTGTGGATCTTGTTTCCCTCTTCGTTTCTGATGCTCTGAAAGTATATTTTAAAATTTGATTTGTTTAACCTGCTCGGGCGCCAAAATGTGACGGACTTTTCCTTGACTTGCCGGGGTTGATCTCAGTCCGTCCAGGGTTCCTGGAAGTAGAAGTTTCTAACGGTCCTTCTGAAATAATAACTCTGTTTTGTTCGATACAAAACGTTATAAAAATTATTTATTCAACAAAATTCTACTTTTCTACTCCTAGGCTGATTTCCTTGCTCTATAAGAGGTGACGGAGGTGATAAAGCCCTCGGCCAACCTCTGCGGTCGAATGGAGTGATAAAGCCTCCAGACGAGTATACTCTAAGTACAAATGAAGTGAAAAAGCCTTCAGGTGTACTCTTGGTCGGTAGTGATAAAGCCTACCGACTCGTATGCCTGTCTCCTAATCTCTGAATTTCAATGCGAACTCGTCGCCCTTATATACTAATTTTTGCACGCAGGCAAACGGTTATTTTATAATAACAACTTTGAACTAATGGTATTAACAATATAAAACAACTGTTATTCCGGTAAATATTTCCTTCCCATGAATTTCCATGCACCATAATGCTCCTTATTGAATACAATGCCTTTGTACTTGCTCATACCGTGCTTTCCAGGCTTTGGTTTATATATTGTGTGTTTGTATATTTGTTTGTGGTCACCTGATTCTAATACTGTGTTTTTGCTTTGCCCAATGCTTCTGCCTTCTGTTGTATGGCGTGCGTTGGTGTGTTGTATGCTAGTGCGTAAATATGTATAACGAAATTTCAATTAGTAGCGGCGCTTATTTTGACGACTTGCTGCTGATCTCCGTTCACTTAAGTTATTATGTATGTTGTATTTGTAACTGGGTACATTGGATTTTGAGTGTGCAAAGGGTTGATCGACCGCTGCATTTTTATGTTTTGTGCGTATCTACTTTCCAAATATTTAATGCATGTTAGGGTGATCCTATATTCAAAGTTTATGTTTGCGAAAATGTAAATATTTGGCTTGCGTGCAAAAGTGCGCAAGTGTAATTTGCTCTTCAATTTAATAATTATCAATTCAACGTACAACCGAATATATGTATTTAGAGTATAATTCATAAAGGTATACATATGTATATTTCATAAAAAATGTATAAGTGGTAAATTCAAATATAAACTCCAAGTTATTTCAAAACGTATCTTCTTTAGAAAAATGTATGGATATGTGTATGTTGTGAGGATACAAAGTCCTCGACTTTGGGGTCCTCACACAAGTTATTATAAACAGTAAGTTATTATCTTCGAGTTATCGACTTAATATCAGATTTTTCTTGGTTTGTTGTCGACTTGTTAACCACTTGTTATGGATGCGTAATCGACTTTATATTGAAGTTTTATCGGTATCGGTCTCATTACAAACGGATGAGTCGTCATTAAAAAATTCATAACATGTCTATACCAAATTGATAACCTTAAGATAAGAAATCTACAACTATTCAATAGCAAATCAATAACTTTTCGATTATAAACCGATAAATTTGTGATAAAAGACTAATAACTTTTAAATAATATATTGATAACTTTACGATAAGTCGGTAGCAAAAAGATAACTTTTCGATAATAAATCGATAGCACATCAATAACAAATTGATAACACTCCGATAACAAATCGATAACTTTTTGATAACAAAGTGGTAGGTGTTTGATAACATATCGACCGCTTTTCGATAAATAGTATATAACTTTTCCATACCAAATCAATATCTTTTCGACAAAAAAGTCGTTAACTTATGGATAATCTTTGTCATCGATAAAAAATTTACAACTCCAGGAGCCCTACAAGTTTTATTCTGACTCCGAACTGCATCTGCGGGATAGGTGAAATTTTGCTGAGAATATTTTCATGGCAGGCACGTTCTACTGCCAAGAAGCGACTGTATGGAAAAGCTATTTCCCAAAGTACTCTTCCTAAAATTTGTTTCGACGGCCTAGGGTATGGTAGTTCAGCGGCCTTCTTTTTATTACAGAGCTAGTAGCGCAGAATCCTTTAATAACGTCCTCTAAGGCTGCAAGAAGATGCTATATACTTTAGCTCACTAAGTAGCCGTTGCGTCTATAGGGTTACCTGGTCGGCCGCGAAAAAGCGGATGAACTTAAAAAGCCCAGGCAGCAGAAGATAATACTGACAACATATTTTAAATTGTAAACCGGAATCAAGTAAGTAAGCCTATTGGTACTTACAGCCATTCGCTGTTCACATTTTGGCCTCTGGTACTCTTTACGAACCGAGTTCTGGTCAGCAGTATTGTCAATACCGTGTGGTGGCTTATGCTGACGAGTCGTACCTAACTGTCAGTGACGACCCCACAACCCTCGCCGTGGGGATATTCCCGTATACCCTGCGGGACTTTTGGGAAGGGTACCTAGTATGGCAGTTTGGTCATCTGAACACTGAGGAATAGCTGTAATCCCAATTATACTGTATTAATTTTATTTAGTACTATTAGTTACAAGACTCCTGTCTGATAGTGTAAACACATTGGCGTTTTATTTGACAACAAGCCAAGATTTTGGAACGGAACTAGAAATGCCTCAGTCGCGTTATACTGCTACCGTGGCACCGTTACCAAACTCAAATGCGTCTTTCCAGGATATAAGAGGGCTTCGAGAGGCGTGTAATAGACTTCATTCCAGATGACTGTGCACCAAGTTTTTCCCCTACTATTAACTTAAAAATAATATCCTCAAGTGAGGAGTGGGGTGTGGAAATAATTTGGCTCAGGGGTCTGAAGCATTTGTTTCTTGGATGGGAAGGTTAGAGGTCCAGAACTCGAAGACAGCTGGACAGGTAGATAATAGGACTTACGTTTTAAACTAACTACATCCTTTTGACTTTTACTTGATGTTTTCTAGGACCTAGCTTAATTGCTGCTTCCACAGGACACTTCTTGATGAAGTACTGTGTGAGAAAATTGCTTTAATCGCTAACTGACTATCGCTAAATAGATTGGCGCGACTATAGCTTAAGCACACTTCGTCAAGGACGTAAGCTGCTTTCTTCACGGCAACAGTAAAAATCAGACCCGATCCCTTCTGTTAATTTGGAACCGTCGAATTTTTCTGCCATTTCAGCACCCTTTTTGCCAACCCACCGTCTCTACTGTGACTCCGAGATCCCTTTGGAAGCTCATAATTATCAAATGTTGCTATGACCATAAGGCCTGCACTCTAGCTGCTCTGACGCCTTAAGCTTAGTTGCAGTTTTTAACACTATATTATTGGGCATTAGGTTTGCAGTCGGGATGTATAGAATGGCTTGCAATGCTGCTGTCGGGGCATTTTTTGGGCTCCCAATCAAAAAAATTTTTACATATTAAGTAGGGAAGCATTGCTGATCATAAATACGATTAAAATAGCAATGTATGAAACTGAGCATTAGAATTGAAAAAAAAAAAACAAATAAGGGAGGCTAGGTTCGGGTGTAACCCAACATTACATACTCAGCTGCCAAATTACAGCTTGCAAATTTTTAAATTACCTTCTTTTGAAAGTGGGCGGTGCCACGTCCATTGTCCAAAATATTCTATTCTGCGCCCTAAGATCAACCCACCTACCAAGTTTCATCGCTTTATCCGTCTTTGGTAATGCATTATTGCACTTTTTCGGTTTTTCGAAATTTTCGACATCGAAAAAGTGGGCGTGGTTATAGCCCCATTTCGTTCATTTTAAATAGCGATCTGAGATGAGTGCCCAGGAACTAACATACCAAATTTCATTAAGATACCTTAAAATTTACTCACGTTATCATGTTTACGGACGGACTGACGTGGCTAAATGAATTTCTTTTTTCGCCCAGATCATTTTGATATACGGAAGTCTATATCTACATATCTCGATTAGTTTATGCCGTTACGGGGTACCGTTCTGCGAACAAAATTGATATACTCTGTGAGTTCTGCTCAGCTGAGTATAATTATTGCATTTCAACAAGAAAATGGGTATATAATATATAATATAATACCTTTTGCACTATTATTGTTGTTGTAAATTTTAAAATTTTTTTCTGTTTTTTAATAACTGCTATTCACTTTCTTTAATCGACAGGAACGACGTTACGTCTGCTTTGATGGTGACGTAGATGCGCTGTGGATTGAGAACATGAACTCCGTTATGGATGATAATAAGCTGTTGACATTAGCGAATGGTGAGCGCATTAGATTGGAAAGCTACTGTGCATTGCTTTTTGAGGTGAGCACCAACACACTGACATATACACACACAAACACCTCTACACACATTACCCAAGTGTATGCTTTGAAGGACATACTCCATTTGGTTAGTCGCGATGCACTTTGAAAGCTTGCGACAGACAATGACGAACATCAGGTGTATTTGTGAAAAAACTGCGTTGGTATTTGCCAATATTGTATATAGGGGAACGCAAGCACAAATGCCAACACAAGCACCCCCACATACACATTCATATAGATGGATACAAAAGCTTTGAAATGAAATTTGTGCGGCCTCAGTGCTAAATGGCTTTGTAATGAGCAGGTTGACTTTTTGCACAAAACTTAAATATCTGCACCAACAAAGGCCAAACATACAGGCATGTATGAATGTACATTAGGGTGTACCATATTTTTATGCGGAAATTATTAGATTGAGCCATAATGCAAGAATCAAACCGGGATGCCCATTATGAAGACATTGGCAAATAAGTTCAACATTTTCAAGACATTTTCCATAAATGGCAAGGCAATAAGTCGATGCAGAACATAATATCTATAGAAAAAGAAGTGTTACAGAAGCCGGCCTTAAATATATTTTTTAATATTTTCAGAGCCCTGCATCAACGGGTTCCGGATATCGGGGAACTGTTTTAAGTATTGCTATCCTTGTGTCCGTTTAAAAGTTTTCACATTTTCCACCCCTACTATTAACGATATATAAAAATTCAAACAAAATAATGTCTTCACCAGCTACAACCGAAGAGTTTAGACCTCCTTATGCGATAAAAATCTCTGATGCGGATTTCATGTTCCAAATTAAAATATGCACCGGGACCAGCTAATGGTGTCCCTTTTCAATGAGCTTCGCATTATAACGCGAAATGGCGTATTGGCTCACGGCCCGTTCGTTTGCTGGGTCACATCCACCATGTGTGCCTTCACACCCGATATATTTGATCTTTCGCTACCGATCCTCCTGAATGAATCACATTTTTTTACAACAGAATCGCTGAAGGTTTTGGGGAGTTTTATCGATGTTGAAGCTCCTTTCCGGACACAGATCCGGTGCGTTCCGTTTGCAAGCACGAATTAGGTACTAGTGCGACCACCTGCAGAAAACGACATATTTTTTAGGCCGGAGGAAATGATAAGGGACATAGGCTTTCCTCGAGACCTCACCAAACATTGTCCTGGCCTCGTTTTTCTCCCAATATCAACTCATAATATGCTCTTTTTACTCAAACGACTGAATTCTTGTGTGCCAGATTTCTTCGTAGTGCTTGCGGAGATTACTGATGTCAAGAAGATGACTGTTACAATCCTCACTTTGTAGATGATGTAACGGCGACATACATAAGAAGATATCCCGTGGTTGTTTTGAATACAGTGGTTTGACATACCAGCGACTCTCGTACTTTGTATCTACTACATGAAATTAAGTAGGAGAGAAAGCTCAAATTTTTTACCCTTATGTAGTCAGACTATCTAATGACCGTACACCCGCAAAATTGTAGTCCGTTTTTCTGCAGATAGATATCAACAAATAAACTGACCTCTGTTCTTGCATAATCCAAAGAATTCAGATGTAGAGTACAACATCTGTGCCGCAAACCATCGCATAGAACGGCGCAATATTTAGGAACTCCATAGACTTTGCTGACCTACAAATACGTCCAGTAAAGCTCAACCTTGCTTGCAGACCCATTTTTTGTAACATCCGTATGTACTGTAAAATCCCCACCAGCCCTTCCACTTCTTTATCGTAAATTACATTCTGTTTTTGGAATTCAACAATTCTTTCCTGTAATTTTAAGTATACAGCTTTGTAGTCCAATCCATTTTAGTCCATCAAAGTATACGTTATAGGTCTCTCAAAATGCTATGCACACTTCCTGTAGAATAAAATATAAAACACGCCTCGGACAAAATTGCCAAAAATCACTACTGTAACGAGGTTAAAGAAATCCTCTATAATTCTGTACCGCCTGTTATATTTCGAATCGCTTAACTGTAGAATAAATTACTCAAAAATTTTATAAAGCAAAATATTTTTTTTACAACACTACTATGGTATTAGTACCTCACAACTAATTAATTATTCCTCAGCTTGCTCTGCATTTACACTCTCAGTTGCCCCGTTCGCCTATTTCTCCCAGGGTCTAGACATTTCACCGGCAGCCGTCTCGAATAGTTCCTGATATATTTCTCGATGCTGTATCTTATATTAAATATTAGTTATATATATGCGCTCTTCACTGCTGTGTATATCTCTGCATCTCTTATTCACTGTTGTTCTATTCACTCTAGACGAAAAGTAAAACTTTCTCGAAATTTAGAATTTTTTATAATGTTTTTGAGATTGGATTACATAGTTTAAAATACAAAATTCATAAAGGCCTTTTCTAAATTATCGGAAACAAAAAAGAATAGTTTAGTTGATGCACTTTTCTAAAATTTGTCTTTGCTATTTTCGTGTGCGCTGCTGTACATTTCTATCTATTTTTTCGGTATACAACTACGATATCCGGTAAACCCTAATGTATATTCATATATAATCTCATTCACATATATTCATCTCGTTATTATTTTTCAGGTCGGTAACTTATGGTACGCATCACCTGCCACTGTGTCACGCGCTGGCATGGTTTATGTGGATCCAAAAAATCTTCGTTACGCTCCATATTGGCAGCGATGGCTTTTGACGCGACCAAAGGGCGAGCACGAAATATTAAATGTAATTGTGACTCCGTTTAATATAAAATTCATTTTAAATATCATACTATAATTTTCTTTTAATTGAATCAGGATTTTTACGAAAAAATAATCGTTCAATCGATCGCTTTCATATTGGAAGGCGTAGATGGCACTTCACAGGGCAACCCTTTAAAAATGGTCATTCCGCAAACAGAATTAAATATGGTTGTACAATTTTGTTTTATGTATGATGCTTTATTGCCAATGTATTCGAATGTTGCTGATATCACTGAAACTCCAGAAGCTATTATTTATGACCAGGACTCTATAGAGTGCGGATTTATACAGGTAAGTATAACTCTTGTGTACCAAAAGCTTTGTTAATAGACCATCGATAAACGAGATGTCTTCAGCGATTAGCTCGCCAATTTTGAGTCAGGTTGCAAGATTTAGACAGAGCACAGTAGTGTTAGCGCTGAGCAAGATGTAATGTCTTTTGATGTCTCCCTAACATCATCTTGTAATGGCAGTGGACTTTCCATCAGAGAACACTTCACTATACCCATCAGGCAAATTTTTTGCTACAAGGCTATGGAAATTTGTATATCAGGCCATTAAAGACATCCAACTCAAGAGCACTAATACCTACCGATGTTCTCAATGAGTGAGTATGGTTATATCTGAGCAACTATCGCAAAATTGATTAGGCGCTACACTGCTTCGGATCACAAACAGCCACACCCCTAACTAAAACTACAAATGCCTCCACTGAAATAAGCGGTCTGCACCAAAATTAAAAATAAAAGCACGTGATGTATTTTGTTCGGGCAACAATCGCAAGTGTGTCACTTCTCAAACATTTTACCAAGACTTATATTTAAGTTCATCCGGCCTTAACAAATTAGATCGGTCCTATGTTGAGCTGCAGAACGATTACGCCGCAATGGAGACCTAAGGCCACAAAATCTGTAAACATAGAAACGCTGCAAGGTGGGGTTTTGTCACCAATGCTGTGGTCGCTGGTTATCAACCAATTTCTTAGGCGTTTCGACGGAGAACCCGTCAAACTTACGGCATATGCAGATGATGTTTCAGTCGTCGTAAGCGGCATATGCCTACCAACAATCAGATCCATTTTGGTTCAGGCATTCAGGATGTACATAACAGGGCATCAGCCCAACGCCGAAAAACCCGACCTAAACTCTTTACTAAGAAATATAAGGTCCCTATTTGATCGAAGCCTTAGCTAATAGGGATAACCCTACGAGAAAAATGTAGCAAAAAATATATAGCAGTCATCGTAGATAGATGGTTGTAGGGGGTCCGACATTAGTATTGCACATCATTCTGCACACCCCGCCTATGGACCTAATGACCAAAAATATTGCGTTAGCCACTGCAATAAGGCTTAAGGCCTCGGGGCAGCTTGAGTGCAGACCGTATGGCCGCAGCATTGTAGCGCCATATAATATCGGGCAAACGAAATATATGGTCCCGTGCTGAGCTTCTGGGGGCAATAATTGAATGGATGATTGGCGCCAGGGTGAAGAATGGGCAGAACGTGCTATACGCGTGTATACCGATGGTTCCGAATTAACGAAAGGGGTCGTGTCTGCTGTTTACTGTGTCGATCCAGTAATAAAAAGTTCACACAGGCTGCCATATTACTGGAGCGTCTTTCAGGCGGAAGTTACATCCGTGAAGAAAACAGCATAAATTCTGTAGGGGATGTGCTTAAACTAAACTGTCCCGTCAATATATATATATAGATAGTCAGGCGTCGATTAAGGCAATAATCTCAAACAGTGCTTCATAAGAAAGTGTCCTGGAATACAAAAAAACATTGAAAAACTTCGCTCAGGCCAGTCGGAATTCAGTATCCATGAGCAATATTTAAATGAGAGGAGGGTGGGCTGCCTTTGCCGCAACCTAAAATATATTTAGTAAGATCCTCTCAAAAATTATGAATAATGATTTCTCCTTATCAGTTTAGACGAAACTTCTTCGAGCAAGTCATAATTGATGACAGAGAAAACTCTAAATCATTAAATTTATGCCTGGAAAATTCTGGTTTGGCCAAATTAGGCCACTTTTTTTCTTTTATAGACCGGTGTAACTATTAGGGTGGAGTAATACCCTATGGATTTTTTTTTTTTTTTTTTTTTTTTTGTAATGGCCTGGCAATGAAAAGTTGTCTTTATAAGAGTTCACCAAAACCACCAAATATTATTTTCGTTGGATGGCGTTTTGGTGCCCTCAGCCCCAAGAAATTGAGCAACATAACCGCGATTTTACAAAGCTCATAATAGTATGTTTCTAATCAGGGCCGGATTAACAAGTAGGCAGAATAGGCAGTTGCCTGGGGCCCCAGAAAAATGAAAAATACTTCTTAAATTTTCTTACAAACATAAAATTCTATAGAGTGAAAGAAAAATATAATCAGAACTGAAAATAAATTTTACTCAAATAAATAAATCTCAATTGACCGAATTCAAAAGGCAAGACCGACGAACTAGACAAGGTAGGAAATTTCCGACTCATTTGGCAAATTGTATGAGCATGCAAATAAGTGTATCGAAGTTAAAGGAGAGTATATTAAATAATGAAAACGAATTATCTCAAAATGTACACTGGTTGTTTTTATTTTGAAAAATTTTGGTTATTTTTGGAACAGAGGGTGTAAAGCCTTCAAGAGGAAATTTCAGCTAGAATGATGAATGATTAATGATGGATGAAAATTAATGAATGTATTGTAATGAATTTGGGAATTTCCTGATATTTTCGTATCGCTGAAATGTTGAGTAAATAACTCCAATATTCAGTATTGTAATATGGTATTTATTTAGTCTACTTTGGGACTAGTACAATTATACGTCAATATCGCGTACTTCACAAAAGTAACCACGCTTTCAAACTGATTTCTGAGGAAAAAACTAAGCAGTTATTACCTCTTGTACGTTATACAGAAATCGTAAAACGTACTCATCGTAGAAAAAACCAACCTAATGACGAAAATGCTCCAGAAGTAGAATTTTCGCCTCGCGATGATTTTAGGACAAAACGTTTCCTCGAAATCATCGACAATCTTCACAGTGAAATCAAACGACGTGCGAAATATATACCGAAGTTTCAGAGAGATTTTCATTTCTCATCAACTTTTCTCCAAGTGATGGAGACCTCCCCGAAGCTATAAATAGCTTAGTTCGTTTTTATTCTAGAGATTTCGAAGAAATTTTCATTGAAGCGAAACAATTCCAAAGTTACGTGAACTCTAGATACAGTGATGCACAGAAAACTCATAGTCATTTGTATAAGATTCTAATTAAAGATCAATTCGTCGATGTATTTCCTACACAGAAATAGCTCTTCAAGTTTTTTTAACATTAATGAGCACAAATTGTTCTGCCGAACGATCCTTCTCGCAATTAAAAAGAATCAAAGCTGCTGAAAGAGCTAAAAAGCGACAAGAGCGACTCGAGATGTTAGGTATACTTTGCATTGAGTCAGATTTATTGAGCAAAATCGATATTGATGATATAATTGTTGAATTTGCCGAAAATATATGTAGAAAACGACATGTTTAAAATGTAGATAGTAATTTTATAGATATCATTACATTGTGACAATAAAATTGTTATGAAAAATATAAGTTTGTATTTTTTAATCGAAAAAATAAGGGAATGAACATGTAAAAGGGTCCCCAAATTGATGGTAGCCTAGGGCCTCGTTGAGGGTTAATCCGGCCCTGTTTCTAATCAAGTGTATAAGTAAGAGTTTTACAGGCACATATTAGGCTATGAAAATAAGTAGGCTTTGAAATCAATGAGCACAATAACAACAAGCGAAAGTAAATCAATGACAAAAAAAAAGAAAAAATTTTACCTACCGTCTATTTCAAGTTTAGTTGCGTTGGGGCACCTCTAAACATACGATGAGTGAAATAAAAATTGTCAACCTTATTTCTGTTCTAGAAAGGCAACTTTCTGGAAATCTGCTAAAAGCGATTTCGAAAAAAAATAAATTCACTCCACCCTAGTAACTATCTTATCCAAATTCAAATTGTGCCTTCGAGTCTGAGTCTGCTGTTGTGTTTAAGATAAAATAGCCAAGAAAGTCTATTGCTCTAAAAATTTTAAACTTTTCTTGCTAGATTTAACACCATTTTCGTTATCATTTCATATGACCAGTGCGTCTACAACTCTTTGGGTGCAACACTCATCGAACGTGACAAACCAATTTATGATGAATTTATGAAACGTATCGCTGGCTTTCCAGCCGTTACAGACTCACCGGAAACACCAGCAATGGGAGGGCAACTACCCAATAGTAAACCCACGCTCTATGACTATTTCTATAGTCGTGATAGAGCATGTTGGATCGCCTGGGAATGGGTGGTGCCCGAGTATGTACATGATCCAGAAATGAAGTTTAGCGAAATCCTTGTGCCAACCGTTGACAGTACACGCACGAATCGAACATTGGGAATGATGAGTGAGGTAATATTCCTATGAAAATATGTACATACATTAGGGCGGGTCGATTTAAAAATCGCTCATTGCTCTGTGAAAATCGTATTCTAGGGATCAAAATAAGAAACTTTGCCAAAGGAACCATACCTCTAAAACGAATTCTGATGTCCCCCCCCCCCCTTTTGGGTCGAACTTTTGGGTAGGGGCAATTTCAATTCTACCTGCTGTGTCTTGTGGTGGCTTAATAAAGACAACACAAGCAATTTTACGATCTGCAATTGTGTCACAGCGATACCTTCATTTTTTAAAACGGTTGAATAAAAAAACCCACACAGTTATGTTTACGACATGCAAATGCATCACACTGATGCCTTGGTTTTAAAAGGGGGTTGTAAAAACGCTAATTTCTGAAATTTTTTTTTTTAATTTCTTTTCTATTACTAAGTTAAATTCATTTTTTCATTTACATATGTTCTGACTAAATAAATTTCTAAAGAGAAAAATAAACTCCAAAAAGAAAAAACATAGGCATTTCAAAGTGGTATTTTTCAAAATTTGCGCTACGACCCAAAGGGGGGGGGGGGGGGGGGGGGGGGACATCAGAATTCATTTTAGAGGTATGGTTCCTTCGGCAAAGTTTCTTTTTTCTTTTGATCCCTAGAATATGATTTTCACAGAGCAATGGGCGATTTTTTGCCTCCCCACAAATCAACCCGGCCTAACATACATATATGCTCAGTTAAATTGGTTTAAATTGTCTTTTATTTGTATATATATATACAAATACTTATTTTAATTACATTTTCTATATTTTACCTACCTACATATAATCACTGTCTATACAGGAAATATTTCTTTTGGCTTCCTGTGAGCCGATCACACCGGTTCAATGAACATCAATCCTTTCAAATCCCATAGAGAATTTATTAATATTTGCTTATTTCTTTGCATGAATACCAACTCTTGCTGCTCAACTGACCTATGTTGTTGTTATGTACTGTCATCATCGCCATCGATAGATTAAACGGCCGGTGCTGCTGGTAGGCGAAGCAGGAACATCAAAAACTGCTATGATTTCACAATACTTACGTAATCTAAATGCAGATACAAATGTGAGTAAAAAGTTTAAGTGCATCATACACACACAGCATATGAACACAAAAATACTGCAACCCAATTTGCCATAAGATAGGGGACACTTCCAAACGATGGCAAACGAGTTCATTTTTCTATCTTAAACCAAATTCATTAATTTTCGATGATGTTAGATAAGGCCTCAGAGGAACGCATTGCGTGCTTAAACTACTTCTGGGTCTTTTGTGGAGGGCTGATTCTAGATTGGAAAGTTTTTCCCATTCTAAAATTTTACAAGTTGTGTGCTCCACGATCACCATGTACATTTTCTGCAGATTCTCTACTTTCCGAGGAACATTTTGTGGTAAAAGGGACAAATAGGGCATTTATTATGTACATATATTAGCCTCTTGTTAAGTGCTACTTTCCGAACGGCCGCCGTAGTGTGGGGTAGCATGCTCCATAGAAAAAACTTTTTTCAATTAGAAACAAGTAAAAGCGTGACTGTCTTCCGCTGTGCCTAGGACTTCATACCTTTCATGGGGCTGAGCAATAATTCCATTCCATTCGTTATATCGTAACATTCGGCTGTATAAGATATGTAATATTTAGAGAAAGGGAGGTACATTAGCGAAATTTTCGATAAACATGAAATAAATAAGATATAGATCGGTAATTGTCACGCGAAACTTTATCTGAACAATATTTAACGCATACGTAAGCATTTTGTGATATTTGAAGCTTCTATCTAACAAATTGAGGAGGATATGACAAAAAACCTCTTTTCTGAAAAAGCGATTTTATAGTAGACTGGGTCGAAAAAAAAAGTTGCTAATGTCCGCCCCGAAATTTAAAGATAATGTTGAGAGGGTTTCGGAAAAAAAATGTTTTTTTGATCCTTCGAAATACAGCCGAAAAGGTTTTTTCGTTGTAACTTGGTTATTTGACGTCCGATTTTTAAAATTGATATGTCATTATTTTGGCCTTGACTTCCCATTTCCGTCCCTGTAAGCTATGAAGTCGTTTTCACATAATTAGGTCAGCTAACAAAGTTGTACCCCCCCCCCCCCCCCCCCCCCCCCTAAAGTATCCTTTTTTCGTTATCAAACAAAAGTACTTAAAAATTCAAGAAAATGTTGCTTTTAAACCATATTACTAAAATAATAAACAAAGAAGTTATAGTACTTTCAATATTTATTGCATCTGTCATTTTACCTGATTCTTATTATACTTAGACCTGAAACTCATGATATTTTTGGAGGGAAAATTATTATTAGGGTTTGCATTGAAAAGTTAATAAAGATATGCCAAATATCATAAATGGGGGAAGTCGAAGTAAGTAAGTGAGTCAAACTTGTTGTTTCGTATTTAAAATAACAACACTATGCGAAAAAATCAACTTTTTTTCTGGGCATTGGACAAAACCTTTTTTTTGTAGAGATTGAGGCTTAAGTAAAAAAGTACTATCTCCGTTTTTCGAAGTTAGCCTCCAAAAAATAGATATCGGCTTTCGAAGTTGGAAATTCTTCATTTCGAAATTTTATTTTTTTTTTTTTTTTGTTAACGCGTTCAGCAAATTGAAAAAGTACAAATGTGTTCGTGGTCCACTCTTTTCCCTTATTTGAAGGGCTGAATTCTTTTTTTGAGAAATTTAGTATAACAGCTGTTATACGAGGTGAAATTCAGAAGTCAGAGTCTGACTGGCGAGAACACTGCGAGTCGATTGAGTCAACGAAGGACTCAGCTAGGCTGGGAAAGATTCTTGCCAAGAGTCATTCAAACAAGACATTTGTCAAGCGCGCCGATGTCAAATGGGCAGGATCGGGGGAGGGTACGCGATACAAAGACGGCACAGCAGGAAGTACCTGTTGGCCTCATATACAACCTTTTAGCGGAGAAGAAAATTGCCTGGGCAATAGATAGCTTCTCTCCATATAAATCACCGGGCGTGGATGGTATTCTACATATTATGCTGCAGAAGACTCAGAAATATTTGGCTAAGGAACTAAAGGAGATCGTCGAGGCATCCATTCGTCTCAAACACATTCCGGTCTCGTGGACGAAAACAAGGGAGGTTTTTATCCCTAAGGCCGGCAGATGCCTCAAAGACTTTCGGCCGGACTCCCGTCCTTTGTTCTGAAAACATTCGAAAGGCCACTAGATATACATAGGTGAGGCTCCACTTTCCACTGTACAGCACGCGTACCTGAGAGGGAAATCCACAGAAACCGCGCTACATGAGGTAGTTCGAAGTCCCTTCATCTCAAGCAGTTCACTCTGGCTGCGTTTGTTGATGTGGAAGGTGCGTTTAACAATGTAAGAGCTGAAGCGATGGAGGCTGCCCTCGGTAGGGCAGGGGTTGAAGAACCACTACGGCTTTGGATTTCAACCCTGCTTCGCAACCACGAAATAACAGCAGAGCTAGGCGGAGCTAGTGTTGGCAAGCAGGTATGCAGAGGCACACCACAGGGTGGGGTGCTTTCACCTTTGCTTTGGTTGATCACCATAAATGAAATCCAAAGGAAACTTAACGCAGGGGGGGTTAAGATCGTGGCGTATGCCGACGACGTGGCGATCTTGGTCTCTGGTCCTTTTCCCTCCGTAATGAGCGAAATCATGGAAAGGGCTTTGGCTAAACTCAGCAGGTGTGCACAGGGATGTTGCCTTAGGTTAAATCCCGACAAGGCGGACCTGCTTCTCTTCACGTACAAACAACCTGCCTTCGGACTACCATTCTTAAATGGCCAGCAACTAACCCTGTCATCGAGTACCAAGTATCTGGGACTAACAATTGACTGCAAGTTGAATTGGAAAGTATGCATCGAAGAGCGGGTACGGAAGGCCTGCATCGCCTTCTATGCCTGCAAATCAATGGGGAAACGGGGACTCGGGTCAAGCATGGTACTTTGGATGTACGAGGCGGTGGTGCGACCGGTGCTTACCTATGGTTCCATAGTCTGGTGGGAAGCTCTAAGTAAGAGCTACAATCTCACCAACCTGCAAAAAGTCCAGCGCACTGCGTGTGTTGGGCCATAGGGGCCGGACGCACTTGCCCCACAGTTGTTTTAGACCCCATTTTGCACCAGCTTCCGACCTACTTGCATACACTTTGTACATCGTCACAAACCGCACTGAGACTCATAGAGTTTGGGTGTTGGAAGGATACTCAGCAAGGGCATAGTAGTATCCTAAATAAACTTCCGGATGGTACATGTAGTACCGCGACATATTACTACCCTCGCAAACTGAAGTTTGAGTACGGTTGTAATACCGCCATTCAAAGCAGGAACGAGTGGAGGAGAAACCCGGGAATAAGGGTCGACGACATCCAAATCTACACTGACGGCGCTAAGATGGAATCGGGAGTGGGGGCCGGAGTCTACTCTGAGTCCCTAGATTTGCTGCGTCATTCAGACTGCCATCGCACTGCAGCGTGTTTCAAGCAGAAATCTTCGCGATTTGGCTAGCCTGCAAATCACTGGAGGGTTTGAATGTAGCTGGTGAAGTTTGCATCCTATCGGATAGCCAAGCAGCGATAAAAGCGCTTTCCTCGCCACACATTAACTCAAAATTAGTGTGGGCTTGTAAGCGACTCATATCCCAGTTATCCACCAATCTATAACTATGCGTTATCTGTGTCCCGGGTCATAGGGGGATAGTGGGTAACGAGAAGGCCAACGAGCTGGCACGCAGGGGCTCATCGGAGATGAGCGAAGAAATAACCAGTGTCGAAGTAGCCATACTTTTAGCAGTAGCCAAGGGGAATATCCAAAGCTTCTACTTGAAGAAAGCACAAACAAAGTGGAATAGCATCACCCCCTGTGCAATATCAAAATCCATTTGGCCAAACTGTGATGGAAGGAGGACGAGAAGTCTTCTAAACAAATCCAGGGCCAACACACGCAAACTGATAGCAGTCTGTACCGGTCATTGGGCAGTAGGTACGCATGCGGAAAAGATGGGCATTCCGTATAACGACTACTGCAGAAGCTGCAAAGACCCAAATTCCAAGGAGACAGTTGAAAACTTTATGTGTAAATGTCCAGCTCTAGCTAGAGCCCGACTAAGGTTGATGGCTGTGATAGCAATCCCGAATATTCTTAATTTTATCAACAACTCTGGCAGGTTGTAATACATTGACCGTAACATTCCGTAGGTTTTAGACGAGTTATATGGCATCAGAACGGCTTCAAATAGCTATTTGGGCGACCAGAGTCGCAGCCATCTCTGCTTCTTTAAGGACTTACATTTTCAAGCGTCTTGACAGACTTAATATACCATTTCAATTTAATGAAATGTATACACAATTTCTGTAAGTGGCGCTCGCCCCCCGGCAATGAATGTTTCCCGATTGTATTTATGCCAATAAAAGCTTTTGAGAGAAAATTCGCCTACCTTCAAGCTTCCATTCGGAGTCCGAAAAAAACATGTAGGTCTCGCCCCACCTGTAGGAAAAATTTAAAATGAACGCGGCTCAAATTGGAAGAGATCTTCGACCTAGATTTCCTCGGAGATAAAACGCGCCCATTATTTTTTGTTTTTTTCAGCACCCCCTCCGTTGCGCTTTCACTTTTTAAAAATAGACCTCGAGTTTTTTAATTGATCTGCAGTAATACGTATATCGAAGCTTCCTTCACCACTAGAAGTAGCTACTTTTGTTACTTACGTGTATGACTGCACGATATGCGCCATGAGCCGGAGCCTTTCCATATTTTTATACTCAGTTGAGCAGAGCTCACAGAGTATATTAAGTTTGATTGGATAACGGTTGGTTGTACATATATAAAGGAATCGAGATAGATATAGACTTCCATATATCAAAATAATCAGGATCGAAAAAAAATTTGATTGAGCCATGTCCGTCCGTCCGTCCGTCCGTCCGTCCGTCCGTCCGTTAACACGATAACTTGAGTAAATTTTGAGGTATCTTGATGAAATTTGGTACGTAGGTTCCTGAGCACTCATCTCAGATCGCTATTTAAAATGAACGATATCGGACTATAACCACGCCCACTTTTTCGATATCGAAAATTTCGTAAAACAGAAAAAGTGCGATAATTCATTACCAAAGACAGATAAAGCGACGAAACTTGGTAGATAAGTTGCACTTATAACGCAGAATAGAAAATTGGTAAAATTTTGGACAACGGGCGTGGCACCTCCCACTTTTAAAAGAAGATAATTTAAAAATTTTGCAAGCTGTAATTTGGCATTCGTTGAAGATATCATGATGAAATTTGGCAGGGACGTTACTCCTATTACTATATGTACGCCTAATAAAAATTTGCAAAATCGGAGAAGGACCACGCCCACTTTTAAAAAAAAATTTTTTTTAAAGTAAAATTTTAACAAAAAATTTAATATCTTTACAGTATATAAGTAAATTATGTCAACATTCAACTCCAGTAATGACATGGTGCAACAAAATACAAAAATAAAATAAAATTTCAAAATGGGCGTGGCTCCGCCCTTTTTCATTTAATTTGTCTAGGATACTTTTAACGCCATAAGTCGAACAAAAATTAACCAATCCTTTTGAAATTTGGTAGGGGCATAGATTTTATGGCGTTAACTGTTTTCTGTGAAAATGGGCAAAATCGGTTGATGTCACGCCCAGTTTTTATACACAGTCGTCCGTCTGTCCTTCCGCATGGCCGTTAACACGATAACTTGAGCAAAAATCGATATATCTTTACTAAACTCAGTTCACGTACTTATCTGAACTCACTTTATCTTGGTTTGAAAAATGAACGAAATCCGACTATGACCACGCCCACTTTTTAGATATCGAAAATTACGAAAAATGAAAAAAATTTCGTAATTCTATACCAAATACGAAAAAAGGGATGAAATATGGTAAGGTAATTGGATTGTTTTATTGACGCGAAATATAACTTTAGAAAAAACTTTATAAAATGGTTGTGACACCTACCATATTAAGTAGAAGAAAATGAAAAAGTTCTGCAGGGCGAAATAAAAAACCCTTAAAATCTTGGCAGGTATTACATATATAAATAAATTAGCGGTATCCAACAGATGATGTTCTGGGTCACCCTGGTCCACATTTTGGCCGATATCTGGAAAACGCCTTCACATATACAACTACCACCACTCCCTTTTAAAACTCTCATTAATACCTTTAATTTGATACCCATATCGTACAAACTCATTCTAGAGTCACCCCTGGTCCACCTTTATGGCGATATTTCGAAAAGGCGAACACCTATAGAACGAAGGCCCACTCCCTTTTAAAAATACTTATTAACACCTTTCATTTGATACCCATATCGTACAAACAAAGTCTAGAGTTACCCCTGGTCCAGAAAGGCCCACTCCCTCTTAAAATACTCATTAACTCCTTTCGTTTGATACCCATATTGCACAAACGAATTCTAGAGTCACCCCTGGCCCACCGTTATGGCGATATCTCGAAACGGCGTCCACCTATGGAACTAAGGATTACTCCCTTTTAAAATACTCATTAACACCTTTCATTTGATACCCATATCGTACAAACGCATTCTAGAGTCACACTTGGTCCATCTTTATGGCGATATCTCGAAAAGGCGTCCACCTATAGAACTAAGGCCCACTCCCTCTTAAAATACTCATTAACTCCTTTCGTTTGATACCCATATTGCACAAACGAATTCTAGAGTCACCCCTGGTCCACCTTTATGGCGATATCTCGAAAAGGGGTCCACCTATAGAACTAAGCCCCACGCCCTTTTAAAATAATCATTGACACCTTTCATTTGATACCCATGTCATACAAACAAATTCTAAAATCACCCCTGGTCCACCTTTATAGCGATATCTCGAAAAGGCGAACACCTATAAAACGAAGGCCCACTCCCTTTTAAAAATACTCATTAACACCTTTCATTTGATACCCATATCGTACAAACAAAGTCTAGAGTCACCCCTGGTCCACCTTTATGGCGATATCTCGAAAAGGGGTCCACCTATAGAATTAAGCCCACGCCCTTTTAAAATAATCATTGACACCTTTCATTTGATACCCATATCATACAAACAAATTCTAAAGTCACCTCTGGTCCACCTTTATGGCGATATCTCGAAAAGGCGAACATCTATAAAACGAATTCCCACTCCCTTTTAAAAATACTCATTAACACCTTTCATTTGATACCCATATCGTACAAACAAAGTCTAGAGTCACCCCTGGTCCACCTTTATTGCGATACCTCGAAAATGCGTCCACCTATAGAACTAAGGCCCACTCCCTCTTAAAATACTCATTAACTCCTTTCGTTTGATACCCATATTGCACAAACGAATTCTAGAGTCACCCCTGGCCCACCTTTATGGCGATATCTCGAAACGGCGTCCACCTATAGAACTAAGGCCCACTCCCTTTTAAAATACTCATTAACACCTTTCATTTGATACCCATATCGTACAAAGGCATTCTAGAGTCAACCCTGATCCACCTTTATGGCTATATCCCTAAATGGCGTCCACCTATAGAACTATGGCCCACTCCCTCATAAAATACTCTTTAATGCCTTTCGTTTGATACACATGTCATACAAACACATTCCAGGGTTTCTCTCGGTTCATTTTCCTACTTGGTTATTTTCCCTTATGTTGTCACCATAGCTCTCAACTGAGTATGTAATGTTCGGTTACACCTGAACTTAACATTCCTTACTTGTTTTTTTCGTTCTGTAGCGCCGAAGACACTCCACGAAGGTTCTATGGAGTTTTATCGATATTCATAGTCTCGGGAAAGATATTATAACCCCATTTATCCTTCTAGGTGATAAGATAAAAACTAGAGTTATTCACTTGACTAAAGTGTGACGCCGTTTGGTGGCAGCCCCTTCTACATACTTACCATTGATCGCATTTTTTTTACAGTTCGTAAATAAGTCCTTGATGTGGTCCGGGCTTACTAAATGACTAGTGGTAATCCATAGCAGACGTAAGGCATTATGAAATTTCTTTAGGAGTCGGAGGCGTTTGGTAAATTGGGTGCGAATAAAGGTAGCCTTTTACACGCATACATATATAGCTAGACCAATATTCATTGAGTAGCATGCAAATGGCTTTGAATATGACCAACATCGATGGATTTGTTTAGTTGAAGGACTTTATTAACTACGTATGTACAGGGTGCAAAAGAAAACAATAGATTTATTACCTTATGTATAACCGTTCATCGCATTTATTAAATGCGAAGAGGCATCAGCTAAACCTCAACTCCAGCTATACATAGTCGGGAAGCTCCTTTGTCAGCTTCTGCCCGAAAAACGGCTTAATTAGAGTCATATATCCACGTACAGCAGTAGAGAACGCTGATACACGTAGATAGGCATTCATGCGGTTCCACTTCGTTCTTTATATTGTGACGAATATTAGTGACACTAAGTGATACTCACATCACTAGTCTGATGCTAAGTAAATGAAGTCACAACAATAATAAAGCAGATATTCACTTGTATCTACATAAACGAATCGATCATTATATCTACACATATGTATGTACGTTCACGCAGCGGAGAAGCAACGCACAACCACATGCATATATCTGAGATACTCCCGAAAGTATGCAATAATTATGCAAGTATCACTCACAAATACAAGCGCATGGGCTATGAGGGAAGCTATAAAATCGTGCACCTGTAGTTACAGCTGAGTAATTGTATAGCTGATAACTAACTAGTAAGTTCTGGAAATAGAAGCGCCTAGAAATATGTCAACGAGGAAACTGCATAGTATAAAAGCAGCAACAGTGGAGGCACGACAATCTGTTTGATTTAAGGAAGCTATCAGTTGCGAAGTATAAGTGTTATTGTGAAGTACCTTAATAAAGGCCATTTTGCATTATTGAATAGTGGAGTTATTTATTCAACAGTTTAGTGATTCGAACGTTAGTAGAAAGTTGCAAATAAGCAGAATTGCACAAAATTTGTTACAATATTATAACAGGTCTTAATCTCGCTTATCCAGAATGAACCTCAGCAAATTTGATGTACGTTCTTCAATTTTTTCAATTGTTCTATGAAACCAATTCATCAACCAGCAGACTTCCTATGGCCCACCCTTTGTAAGCTGTCAGTTTCCTTGAACTTGCATTAGAGGTTTTGGATCACATTTCGTCTGTGGGTTTGTGCAACAACAACTGGCTCAAAAGTTTCGATAAGCAATCATCTCTGAAAAAGTAAGCTTATCTATACAAAAGGCGATATAATCGATTCACGAAGTAGGTGAACCTCTGAAATCATATTTTGGAGAATTCTTATCCCTACCCCTATGACCAACACTATCAAATACTACGCACCCTGTATTAATCGTCAACGCTGCCATTGCCTAAGCCATTTGAGCGACGCACTCGTAATGTATTTGGTTTTAACTGGTATTAGCAACAAAGTCGCTTGACCTATGTATGAGCATTCATTAAACCGTTTCAGTAAAAAAAAAAAAAATTTTTCTTCCGAAAGCGTTTTCACACAGCTCTACATTCCAGAATACTGAATATTTTTGTATCTAACATAGACTCACCCTGAACAATCCACTTTAATACAGAGTCATGAAAACTAACAATTTAGAAACAACGAAATATCGGCAACACATCGACCGCTGAGTGAATTATCACCCTACCTCGGCTGCCGTTTCAAAAACGCCCTATTTCAGAATTCAGTTGAAGAATGCCCTATCCGAGAACCTTTTTCATAAACACCCCAGCTTATGTCAAAATGTATTGAGTTTGAGTCCAGTTAGTGCATTTTTGAACAATATCTGAGATATGGCATTCTTCAACTGAGTTCTAAGATAGGGCGCTTTCGAAACAAATTGTGAAATTGGGCGTAATTCATAGGTTTTCTGAGATACGGCGTTTTCGAAATGGTAGTCTTGATAGAGTGATATTCCTCTCAGAAGTTGGCATAATCACTACAAGACAGCGATCGGACACAAAATTAAGACAAAAAATTGACATTTATTTAAATATTTTGAAATTTTTACGTGGAATCTAGGAGGCCCACAGACGTTTTTCTCCCAAACTTTGGCCTAGCTGCATAACTTCAAGCCATTTCGAAGGAGTTGAACCACAAAACCTGTGACACGAGAATTTTACATAAAATATTATTCAAAATTCTCTCCTTCTCTTCTTCCCTCATTTTTTAATAGCACGAAATTAAATAAATAAGGTACGGTTTTTCAGTGCGAAT
Organism: Eurosta solidaginis; assembly: GCF_040869045.1. Lineage (NCBI taxonomy): Eukaryota > Metazoa > Arthropoda > Insecta > Diptera > Tephritidae > Eurosta > Eurosta solidaginis. Next base: position 340,359,993 of record NC_090319.1, on the reverse strand, counting down.
TTAAATTATCTAGATTTTAAATCTGCTATGTTGGCCCCTTCAACTCCGAAAAGAAGTAAAATATTAGGAAAATTATCGTTTTGACAAGGCAAGATTGAGACTCGCACTCCAATACTTTAAGATTCTGTGCTATGCGAGATCATTGCCTTAATTGCCGCTTGGATGTCACTATAAAAGCAGACGCAGCTGCAGCTTAAGCTATTTTGTTCCAGTGTTTCTTCTGCTTTGCGCTACTACTTCCGCCTGAAAAATGCTACAGTGATGTGGCAGCTTGTGTGATCTGTTTATTGTCGGATCAGCGTAGTATGCTGCAGACCATGCTCTTTAAACTCCTTTGGAACCATCTGCGTCCACGTGTATCGTCTCGTCCGCCATTTAGGCATCCTTGCGCCAATCATCCACCTTTTTTTTTTTATTTTAAGGTCCCCTACTAAGAGCTGGTACTGAATCTAGTTGTCTGCTCGTCCAGCAACTTATGGCGCTTACTAATATTGCCATATGGTTTGCGCTCAAGCTGCCCCGAAGCACTTTTTCCACCATCTCTAAAGGTGGAATGTGCAGAAAGGCATACAGTGCAGCAATTGGATTTTGATGTGCAAAGTTTCTCCTGCAGTGTCATCCCTTCTCCCAACTACGTTTGGTTTAAAATTTGGATTACACCGGTATTCGTGAAAATGAAAACGCAGTTCTTGGTTTTATTTTTAAACCAGAAAAGTCTGCACTTCCATCAAGAAAAAAATTGCAAAATCCATCCATAGTTTTTGAGTCGAAGTGCTGTCGCTCCCGTTCGTAAAGAACGTCATCGATAATTTATCGGCAGGTTATCGATAAGCTATTGGTTTGTTATAGAAAATGTTGCGATTCGTTAACGAGAAACATTGATTTGCTATCTATTTGTTATCGGCTTTTATTAAACCCATACTGATAACACTACAACGCCGAAAAACAATTTGATTGACTAGGACGTCCCGAATATTGACATCAGAGCATTATAATTAAGCAAGCAGTTTTCAGCACCATAAAAAAATGGTTTCAAGAAGAAAACGCAAAAATTCTTTCTCGAACTGTCTAATGTAGGTAGATATGTAGGTGAGCTAATATTAAAATAGAACATTGCTACTTACTTACAAAGAGACTTAGTGGCATGCCATTTTATTTGCCACATTTTGTTGTTGTTATCGTTGTAATAGCATTTATATGGTATTTGTGCTTTGAACTTTTATGCTTGTTTATGAGCCCACTAAACTTATACTCCTTATACTCATTGCATATTCGTTGACAACATTTATTACATAACATATTTTCTACATACATATGTATATATACACATACATACAAACTTTTTTTATTCCCTTATTCCAGATCATATTGAATATTAATTTTTCATCGCGCACATCATCTATGGATGTACAACGCACACTCGAGGCAGCTGTGGAAAAACGTACAAAGGATACATTTGGACCGCCGATAGGCAAGAAAATTGCCTGTTTTATAGATGACATGAATATGCCACAAGTGGATGAGTAAGTTTAATAGAACTTTTTCATTTGATCAACATATTGGACACATTATGAGTGTCCTCTTTGCCTTTTACATGTTTTGCTTACTTAATGAGTTTTTAGGTCAACTGCGTATGCGTTAAATGGTTTGATGTATGCCAAGGTTATAGATATTCGCTTGTAGTATTTGGTATTCTAAAAAAAATATCGACTATTGCGTATAAAGGCTGCTTATTTGACTATGGTTATTAACAAAAAAATTTAATAACTTTGATTGCTGCTATTTTGAGGACAAATTTACTGAGGCATATCGTTTCGACTGGATTTTTTTGTGCTTTATATACTGATCGGCATATTTAAGCCTCACTGCGAGACACCCTATCTCTTTAAAGGCGTTCCCCCCAAAATCTAGCCTCCCATGGTTCGTGCAATTTCCCGTACCAGGGACCATGTTCAGCATTAATTCGGTTGCGGTAGCTCTATGGCTACTCTCAAGCTAATGGACTAGGCATTCATATTATCCTTTGCTGCGAAATATATGCCTCAAATATGTATGTGCTGAGCGGTATTGTTATTGATGGCACTGCTCGGGAATAGCTCACCAATTATCTCTCTTACCAGCCATCGCTGTGCGGCCAAGTGTTTGCATTCGAATAAGGTGTAGCGTATATATAATTTTCCATAGTACAGGCAGTTCGGGTTTTCAACCATGCCCACTTTGAGCAGATATTTATGTAAGTAACCATGTCCGATTAAAAACAAAGCCATATAAAAGTCGTCCGTGTGGTCGTCTCAGCCATGCATTCAACTCATGAATAAGTTTCTGGTCTACTTTCCTAAGGTGCTGTTGCTCCACCCCTCTTTGCAACAGTTATGTTTACAGCAGCTCTACTTGCTTCTCCGCTGTCGTATATTGCTTTTCTTTCTGCAGCGCGAAGATATATCGGTATGGTTCCCGCAAAGACCAGGGCAGCTTCAGCCGATACAGTGCTTCCGATATTTCACTGCATCTGCCCAGATTTGTCCACCGTACAAGAGTATAAAATCCAAGGCTGATGCAAGCTGCCCAGCTTCGTTGAAATGCGTGTTTTTAGCGGTTGGTCCCCAGTCGTCATATTCCTTATAGTTGGAATCCACCTCTTGGTGAAAATCGCGATATCCGTTTCTGCCATTACTAGCTGGTGATTGCTATCAGTCAACCACCTTTTCACGTTACGCATGACCTGGTATAGCTTCAGCTCTCTGCTTGGTGCTGCTATCATAGCTACAATGTTATTTGCAAAAGCGACGGGAATGTGCCTCTGTCATGTCCAATCGAAAAAGATTGTCGTAAGTAATATCCCAGAGATTGGGACCTAGCACCGAACCCTGGGCTGCTCTGGCTGTTAGTTTTACCTTTTTCCGTGAGTGGTTTTATATCTTAGTTGGGCCTTTAAGATATCTTGCAAATACTACGGTACCTTGAAAATGCAGGTACAAAATTTCCTGTTCCCTGCTTTTGACTCCATTTCAAAGTAATACACAAACATAGACATAGCACAGGATTTTTTCAAAAACATCCTATGTCAGCTGAAACCTGTGAAATTTGTGTTGAGGTAGGGCGTTTTTCCCAAAAACTGTCGATATTCTGCGTCTTTAAAGAAAAGCATTTTTTGAGCATAAAAAAATACTTTCTGTGCTTAGGTGTTTTTGATCTAGAACCCGAGAAAACCTGATCTTGCACACAGTCTTCGAGTACAACCATACGTCGGTAGGACACCAACCCTATGTCAAAGATAAATATATAATGTCACATAAGGATGTTGTTGTTGTTTTAGCGATAAGGACACTCCCCGAAGGCCTTGGTGAGTGTTATTGATGTTGATGGTCCTTTGCCGGATGCAGATCCGGTACGTTCTGGTAACAAGCACCTTAAGGGTACTAGCCCGACCATCTCGGGAACGATTTGGTATGACCAAATGAAACCTTTTAGGCCATAAAGCCACCCTCTAGATCCACCATGGCGTCGGGGTTGCCAGAGCCTCGGCTGTTAATGAAACGGGATTCGCCACGGACAGGTGAGGTTGACAATTGTGTTGGAGAAGCTATATATTGTACTGTTAACCCTTTGAGAGGGTTGTGCTACACACCCTCTTGAATCAATTTGGTATTTTAGTCAGCTCTTATGACAGGCATGCCTACCGCGGGTATATTCTAAGCACCCTAACCCGCTGGGGTTGAGGCCTCTTAGTTTTGTGAGCTCATTCTTATTTAGCCATTTTAACCTCAAACGTTACTTTCAAATTTCAGATATGGTACTCAACAACCAATTGCCTTACTTAAGCTGCTCTTCGAACGTGGCGGAATGTATGATCGTGGCAAGGATTTAAATTGGAAAAAATTCAAAGATCTCACTTTCTATGCGGCTATGGGTTGTGCTGGAGGTGGTCGTAACGAAGTGGATCCGCGATTTATATCCATGTTTGCAGTCTTTAATATTGTCTTTCCCAATGATGAATCTTTGGAACAAATTTACATCTCCATATTTAAAGGACATTTGTTACATAGCAGCTCATTCAAAGCCGAACTCCTACCGATGGCAGATTTTGTGGTCAGCATGACGCTACGCCTTTTTAAGGTTAGTACTGAAGATTTATGTAAATTTTTTCCATGCGCTTAATATTTATTCTTATGGTTTTTTAAAACACTACAACAAATGTGATTGCAATACAAATTGCTTTAACAAACCGTACATATTTGTTTTATCCCCCCACCCATTGATGCATACACAACCAAGCTTTAATGTTTATTTGATGCAGAATAAGTCATAAAAAAAGTGTGGGAAGCCGTGCTGAGATTTTTAAGTTACGACTCGAAATATGTTTTTTTTTTTTACTTTCCAACTACGATAGTGAAGCGCTCCCGTTTAAGTTTGACAATAGAAGCCACGTGTCATCTCAAGCCAACGTTGATTTTTTAGTCCGATCCGGTCGGGGCCTCGACGTACTGCGATTTTTATTTAGATCTATTGTGCTTGACCTTTCAGCCTTTACTGTATTTGGAGGCTTTTTTAAAGTATTTAAGTACCCCTGCCCTGGGTTCAACTTCCGGCAAAGCAACATCCAAATTTTAGAAATAAGGTTTTTCAATTAGAAGAAAATTTTTCTAAGCGGGGTCGCCCCTCGGCAGTGACTGGCAAGCGCTCCGAATGTATTTCTGCCATGAAAAGCTCTCAGTGAAAACTCATCTGCCTTGCAGATGCCGTTCGGAGTCGGCATAAATCATGTAGGTCCCGTCCGGGCAATTTGTAGGGAAAATCAAGAGGAGCACGACGCAAATTGGAAGAGAAGCTCGGCCTTAGATCTCTTCGGAGGTTATCGCGCCTTACATTTATTTTTTTAAGTAACCCTCCAGGCTTTTTACTCCATACAGAGAAGAATTTAAGATTTTCGCCACCTAAATCGGAGAGTTCCTGTTGTTGTTGTAGCAGTGCTTCCCCCGATCCAATAAGTTCGACCACTCACCAATTTTCATCGATATCCTCTAAGTGGAGTCCAAGAAAATTTGCAGTTTCAACAGGGGTGGACCAAAGTGAGAGGCGTGTTAGAGGCGTTGGCTCCACATTGCAATTAAAGAGATGGTTGGTGTGGGGACTCGTTGCAAGCAGAACATACATTATGTAATTCGGGGTTGATTCTGGATAGGTAAGAGTTTAACCTGCTACAGTATCTAGATCGTAGTGAGCTAGAGTGATGCGCGTCTCCCTAGGGGGAGTGCTTTCCTCTTCTGCGAATTCAGGGTATTTGTCTTTATAAAGGTGGTTCGAGGGGCAATTCCAGTATTACAGAGAATGTGAAACAGCGTTTCATCCTCTAGCTAACAAAAGTGACAAATGTGTGCGTGTGAAAAATTTAACTTACTTGAGTGATATCGTAGACTACAGAGAGAGTTCGTATGCCCTATCCGATAATATTAATGACTTTGGCAGATATTCTCTTTGTTGGGACTATTTTATATATTACTTCTAATTGCTTTTTTATGTGCCGGTCCTTTTTGCACTGTTGTTTCTAATCCAGCTCTATAAATAAAGTTTTGGTTGTAAAGATGGAGATTCGTTCTATAAGCGAGCTTTGAGAATTGTTGGTCGTAGTGCTTTTATTAAGCTATATTTTATTAAAATAATATGTTAAAAATAAACACAAAAAAATCTATTTGCACTACGGCGCTATTGTGAATATTTTATTAGAACTAACACTGCATTACCGGCAGTTTGCTAACATTCGCCAGATGGCAGCGCAAGCGCATGTAAGTTTTTATTGATAGATGATTGATTGATAGAACAGCTGATTTCTGTTGATATTTGATATGAGACTTTTATACTTTGTTGCGCCAGATGCGCACGGGTCTGGCTAGCAAGCAATTAATCCTGTCTTTGCCCAGGAAATTCAATCAAGTATTGAATTCTTTTGTTCCCCAGTTATTTACGGTTTCCCTAGTGTGTGCCTTTGGGAGCTCACAGTAGGGTTCCGGACTATAGAATGCTGCAATAGCACCCTGCTTGGCTAGGTAATCTGTATGTTTATTATTTTTATGTCCCTGATGTCCGGGAACCCATCTTCACGAAATCTTGCTTCGGCTCCCTATATATTCATCCACTAGCTTCGAGGTAATTGTGTAAGATTTCAGGCACCCAATGTGGATATCTCTCGAAGATAAATCCCTTAGTAGATAATATCTACCGTTAACTTCTATTGCATAGATTTCCGCCAGAAAAGGCGTTGAGTAGCATACCATTGGTAACAACTTCTTGAGGTTAGGCCTAAAGATGACAGCTCCTGTTTTCCGTCATAAAATTTAGATCCATCCGTCCACCAGACGTCTGAATAACGGTCAGTATATGGCTTCCATCTTTTTGAAAAAGTTTTGTCCACAATAGACACCTTAACATTCCGTGAGATTCTAAGCGTGGGGGTCTTGCATCACGTAGTTGCAGTAAGGGGTTACTTTTATATCCCCTGTCAGGTTTCTGCTTTTTCGCTCGGAGATATTTTGAAGTCTTAATATACAGGTGTTGCCTTTTTCTCTATTAAAATAGGAACACCAAAAGAACTAAGTGCATTGCTTTTGCTGTTCTTTGCGTGGTCTTTGGCCACAAAACAAAGGAAGCATATATATGTGATGACATTTCAACACTGTTAAATGCCCAGTAAACCACTTTGGGATATGTCCCCCATGTTTTGCCATAGAGTCGAGTGCAGGCGAAGAAAACTCTTGTTGCGTTGTTTAAGGTAGAATCTAGCTGAGCATTCCATGTTCTGTTCGGTGTTGTCCCTAGGTATTTTTCTTCCATTGGAAGTCTGATTTTGGCGCACCTAAGGGATGATTCTGGCATGGATAGTTTTTTCTCCGGGTATCAGGCACTAGGACGGTTTATTTGCTCGTGCAGCCCTGTAATGCAGTATACCTAGGATTGACTTGTGTGTCAAATCCATGACAAGGTCCACAACAGATTACATTCCCTTGAGGGCATCGCCTAGTGCCCACAATTGACTCGGTTGTCCCTGCAAGCTCAAGACTGATTTTCTTCTCATTAGTATATCTATAACAGACATATATTTAAAGAGTCCTTATAAATTTTATCAAGTTTACTTAGTCTGGAACAAATTTTTTACGAGCCCGCGCTTTAACCAACAACTATAATCATGGGCAGTTATGCTTACGTTCAGTGGCCAAGTCTCTCACACAGTCCGCACGTTAAGCCAAACGTTTTAAATTTAAGCTTTTTCTTTGTTTTTTTTTTTTTCTACTTTCTGGTTATAAACTGTCATATTATATGCAAGAATTTTTTGTAATCGATTTACATATGCAAATAAAGGGCAATTTTTTATAAGTGCCAATGAACAACATTCACCATACCTTGTATTTTCCCCGATGTTCTGATGTTCCACGGACCTTCAGTGTGTCTTACATTAAGGGGTTGAAACCAGGGCCAAACAGTTGCTTCCGAAGAGAATTTCTCGCACTTCAATTGCTGCTAAATGGTTTATACACAATGGAAATTATTCAATATTCAATGCGAAAGGGTGAAACGTGTCCCAAAGAGACATTGCTTGTATGCGTGAGTGTAAATTTATATAAATATATGATGCAATAGATGGTCCCGCATTCAATATTTATGTAAATACATATGTGTATGCAAATATTGGTTGTCAAAGGGCAAGAATCGTGTAGCAGAGCAAATGTGTGGTTCGTTGATTGTGCGTAGGATAAGCTCTTCCATTTGTTGGCTGATTTGCTCCAAACACACAATATATTCATACACATAATACACACTTTGTCTAAGATTTTTTATGGAAGAGTTTGCAAGATTGCGCTTTATGTTTTTGTTATAAATGTGTGGTCTAGCCAACGGAGTAGCTAGTCACATCTTCAGCTCACTTCAGCTTCACGATTTCTGGAGAGTATGTTTATATGAACGTATATCAATTTTCGTGCGAATGTATTTACAATGGCCATTTGTAATGCCTATCTCTAAATGTCTATCTGACAATTATTTCAAGAAATAAAAATATTGTTACGAATATTAGCAATACTAAGGGGTACTGCCATATCTAAGTCGATGCTAAGCCGTGACTTTATGCACATCAATAATTCAATCATTATGTCTACACATATGTACGTACACGCAGCGGAGTAATTGTGGAAGTGTTGCTCACAAACACACGCTCATGAGCTGTGAGAGAAGCTATAAAAATTGTGCATCTGTAGTTATAGCTGAGAAACTTATAGCAGATAACCAACTAGTAGGTTCTGGAACAGAACCGCCTAGAAATGTCATCGAGTAAACCAAACAGTATAAAAGGCGATACCAGTAGAGGCGCTACAGTCAGTTTCGATTAAGCACGCTATCTGTCAAGCAATAGCAGTATTATTTTGAAAATCAGTTGTAGTGCTATTGTAAAGAACTTGAATAAAGGCCATTTTGCATTATTAAATATTGGAGTTATTTATTCAATAGTTTAGTGATTCAAACTTAGCAGAAGGTTGCAATTAAGAGGATTTGCAGTAAATTCTTTACAATATGTATTTACATTTGTTCATGCCATATACGAATACTAACACATACATATGTACCAGTAGGGTACTTAAGTATCAAATGGGAATATTTACATAAATGCTTATAACTTTTGTATTAGTCCATCGATTTTATTGAACGAAAGCTTATTTTTCTTTTAATAAAAGAGAGCTTGAGAGAAAAAAACCAATCTGCAAAAAAATAAAACTTTTTCGAGATCCTTCCTCGCAAAGTACAATTTTTTTTATATTTTTACAAAAGAAAAATGGAAAAAATCCGTAATGATTGTTCGTTATCTTTTAATCTGCAGGGCGTAGCAAAGAGAGTTGTGTGGAATTGCTCAATTCGTTCTTGAGATATATATGATTAAGTGGACCCAATTGTTGATTTTCGAAACCGGGGGGTGATTTTACATAGGAATTTCATAATGGCGTCTCTGGTGCATTTTGGCTGTAAACCAGTGTAATTTTTTTGTGTCCAAACACACAACAAGTGCTTACCTAACTTTTAGTAATCTTTTTACTTGTAAACAAACATTCATAAAATATTTATTTTCAAATTTATTTGTGTTTTCTGTTTGAAATACAACCTTACGTAGTTTGGTACCTTGTGATTGAATATCTTTTTTCTTTTGCGCACTCCGTTGTCTCCAGGGGCCATTCATCTTTTGCTACCGTTCTTTCTCTATCAGATGCTAACCATAAAGTTGCAAGCTACAGACAGAAACTCTGTTAGCGTTCGCGGAATTTATAGTTGACAATCTTATTATACTAGAGCTTACCCGCACCATTCAACTTAGCCAGTCGCGACATTACAACTGAATGAGAGCCAAGATGAATATCAGGAATAGCGTCACAGGCAATGGTGCGCACATTGGAATTGCATTAGTTTATAGTGGTTTTAACAATTGTTGACATTAAAATATTATCGCATTTCATTGCGTTTAAGTTTGAATTTTTTTCTAAACCAACATCGGTAAGACACCATACCATCACTGTTTGGTGTACCACTCGCAGCTGGATGTAATGGTTTGTGCCTGCATTTTCGATTGCTCTACTGGTGGTCATAGTCTATCCCATAGAAGATTAACAGATATATATGATTCAAGAGAATAAATGCTTTTAGCATTTTTAATAACATTTTTAGAATATAATAGGTTTACTTATTATCTAGTAAAAGAAGGAAGTACTTTTGGGTAGTAATTTTTTAGTCAAAATATGCACGCTATGAAGCTGAAAAAACTGTTTTATTCCTTAACGTTTCCGCCATCGTCGCAGAGTGGCGCCTTTTGAGTATTTTCTTTGCAAAAATCATAACTTTTGAACCAATGAAAGCTAATTATTTAAAGTTTTATTGTGTGAAAGCTCATATTGTCACAGATACAGGGTGCTTCAAAAAAATTCGTCAAAGTCGAAAATTTTTAGAAAAATGCAAAACCAAAATGTTTTTAGTAAAAAATAAAAAAAATAAAATGAGATTTGTCTTATAATGACGTAGTTAAGCATTAAATAAGATAAACTAATGATTTTGATAAGATAGCGTGGCACTGTCCACTTATGATAAAAAGTTGTATCTAAGTAGTCACGTAATCAATAACTGCCAAAATTGTAATAATATTCCCCTCTTCAATTTCAATTATTGTTGGTTCTAATTTGGCAATTTGATTTATTATATCACTCACTGTAGCTTTTATGAGTTCCGAAGACTCCTTCTCTTATTTAAATAATATCGGGAGGCACAATATAGTTGATGACGGACGTGGATTTTTCCAATATTCTGAAGCTTCATCTTTTAGTCGTAATGGAACAATAAAAGCCATAAACATATTACTATATGTAATTGTTTCATCGTCTACATTTATTCTTTGTTTATATGCGCTTTTTCCTTATGATCCATCGTAGCTCCACTTAGTTATCAATGTTATCTCCTTTGGCAGTGATTTCAACTTTTCTTCAGTAAAACTTTGAAGGCGTCGTGTAGACGTATGACCCATTAGGTTTTCTAGCTCAATTTCAGCTAATACTTCAGTTATTTTGGGACTTGGAGGAACTGCTTCTTTCTCGGCTTGAATAATTTTTTTGTATCCAGGTAAAATATCGATATTACGTTGCAATAATGACTTACGCAATATAGTATATTTTTTCTTCGTTAAACCGAGATCTATAAAGAGCGCCAAAGCTTTTTCGGGAGTGTATTTCCTAGGTAGCGCATTTGGTGGTGTGGGAATGCTGTTTTTGATCCTCATCAGTCGCACTGGACTTGCTACCGCAACTGCTTCTGTTATATAAGACTTCACGTTTTCTTCGTCATTTTTATATTTAATAGCCAGTGTTTCTGAAAGATGAGTCGTGGCCATAGCTTTTGTGGTATCAGGCAGCTTCCTTTTCCTTGTGTAGGTAGAACACTCTTCTATGGGTTTTGTTGGTCTCCCTCTAGTTGGATTGGTTGACATGCTAGGCGTTTCTTCGTCCAAAAAAATTTTGTGAGCTAGCCACTTTATATGCTTACTTAGAAATTTTGAATTTTTACGATAGACGTCCTTCCATTTTCTTTCTATCATAATGTATTGTAAACCAATTTTTTCTTCCAGGCCTTCCTTTTCTTTAATTTTTGTTTCACTCGCTAATTTTCTCATAATAGCCTCAATGAAGTCCCGTCTTGACTTTGTAGATTTAAACACCGCAAATTGATTCGAGTTTTCTAGATACATATTAGAATTGGCTTCGAGTGTATCTGACTAAATATTAAACTGTGAACTATTTTTAAAAAACTATTCACTTTATTTTAGTAAACAGAATACTTAGTTCCTTAATCTCCAAAAGACGAATGATAATGTGCATTGTATGATGGATAGCTTTATATACCTACTCAAATTATTAAAACGAATTTCAGGTATACAATTCGTAACTAAAAAATCGTATGTTGTTAACAAGTTCCAATAACAAAAACGACCTTACGGCCGTACTGAATTATATATATCTGCTCAGGCGCCTATTTATGCCCAAGGTTGTTTAACTTTATTTGATGTAAAAAGTGAAGTTGCAGCTGGACCCAGGTAGACTTTATGAATTTATGTAACTGAATATTTCACAAATAACTACTAGTAATTTAACGGAGCACATATTTTAACATTTTTTTTTTCATCAAAGTTTTAAAAAGGGCCTTAAAATAGGCATTTCGAAAAACAGGTATATCCGCCAACTTTTAACAAAAAAAAAACAATTATTTTTTTTGTTTCAATCCCTAATTAAATTATCTTTAATTTCTGTACAAGAAAACGAGAACCGGCTGCCTTATTTACTCACAAAACCATTTTAAATACAACGAAAAAGGAGAAAAATTTTAAATTTTTCCCAATGTTGAAAATTGGTCAAATTTGAGCGGCTCTACCTGGTAAACTATAACTTTCTGTGAAAAAACAGTTATATATTCTTGATCTCTGGAAAATTCTCTATTAGAAACATGTATTACATTTAGAGAACGCTTTCATGATTTTTTTGATTTTTGCCATGCTTTAACGGCAGAGGCGCCACTGTGCGTCGTCTCAGAATACAAATTAAGTTCATCATGCTTTAAGGAGTTTTCGATTTGCACAAATTCAAAATTCGACGAACTTCAATTACAAGTGCCGAACTCTATATATATATTTGTGCGTTGTTGTCTGTGGCAACAAAATGAGACTAGAGGCACATAAAATGGTTATAATGGCTCTGCAATAAATAATATGGGGCCGCCGTTGTGTGGTGCTAGTGTGCGCCGCTTAACACACCGAAGATCGTGGGGTTCTTTCTACTCCCGGTCAAAGCAACATCGAAAATTTAGAAAAAAAATTTCTAAGCGGTTTTTCTGCACGTCGGCAGTGATTTGGCAAACACTCCGTGTGTATTTCTGCCATGAAAAGCTTCTCAGTGAAAATTAATCTGACTTGCAGATGCCGTTCGGAGTCGGCATAAAGCATGTAGGTCCGGTCCCGCCAATTTGTAGGACAAATTAAAAGGAGTTCGACGCAAATTGGAATAGAAGCTCGGCCTAAAATTTCTTCGGAGATTATCGCGCATTGCATTTATTTATTAAAAAAAAAGAAATAAAGAGATAGTTTAGAACTTTTAAAATTATTCGAATAATTCGATTAATCGATTCAATTATAGATTTTGGTACGTTTATTAGGCGAATTTCACTATTTGAAAAGTTAATTTTTTAGACTATTGAAATAATCGGAACTCAAAGATTATTCGAGTACTCTATTATTTAGCCTCGTTGCAATGCGACCTTTATTTATGTAGATCCATTGTACTTATTCGCATTCCTTATTAAAATCGGTCGTTCAGTTTTGATTTATTACGTATACGTCACGTATGTACCATATATGTATGTCGTCTTTGTTGAATCGTTGATAATTTGATCGCTTACCAGATATTGAAATCTTTAGACGACATATCTCAAAATTGATGTCCCTTTGTAACATTTTCTGAACTTTACGAGGCCTGAAAGCTTTAAGCATACACAAATTTCGGAAAAAAAAATCATTGTTTTTCTCAAAAATCGCAATTTTTCCCAATTTTTGCTAGTCTTTTTGTGGTCATCGCAACCCACCGAGATATGATGGCTGACAACCAGTGTTGCCAGAACTTTTTTAGAAAAATGACTTGATGGACAACTATAGAGCTAAATAAAAATTGTCAGGGCTAAAAAAAAGAGTTAAAAGTTCAAGGCATCTTTTCAAGCGTTTTGATCATTTTATTCATAAAAAAAAAAAAAAAAACAAAATAAACACTACATTCATTTAGTGAAAATTTTAAATTATTTTGTTCCCCAAGTTTCAAAAAAAATGGAAATTAAATTATTTAGAGTTGCAATTTGTGTTTTTTTTTTTTTAATTTTCAAATATAGCATTTGAGCATTCCTCTATTATTACCACTGCAACATATCATAGCATACATAATCTTAAATAGTTCTGGAGTGCCTGAGAAGAAACGAAACGATATTTCAGCAAGAGTTGAAAACTTTAAAAAAATATGAAAATTTACAAAAAAATGGTGTTCTTAAATTTTTTAATAATGCTGAATTTCATGAAAGGATAAAAAAGTTCTGTAAAATGTGATAGCTTGACGTAATTTCGTAGAACTTTTTTTTCGTTTTCAGGAACTTCAGAACTATTGAAGAGCTGCTTAGAACACACATCTTTTTGAATTCTGAAAGTTTTTGATTTTTGAAAAAGTGGCATCTCATTCGTATAGATGCCATTCGCAATGGTTCGAGTCGATAGTTAATGGCAGCGTCGCTCTGTAGCTTACTTGCGAGCTGAAAAACCAGTTAAATATTTCTGAAATCAAAAGTTCATTATTTAAGATTTAATCTACACCAAACTGTTTATGTAGATTTTCTAAGATTTTGAAAAAATGCTAAAAAAAAGCTAAGAAATTTCTGATAAATGCGAAATAAAATCTTAAAGCTAAATCGTAATTTGTCAAGCTAAACGGATAAAAAAATATTAGTGAGTGATGTCAAAATCTAACCTAAAATTTTGTGTTCATTGATTTTGCAACTCATTCAACTATTTTTTGTTAATTTACATGCTGAGCAGTTGGCATGACTGGAAAAGAAGTGAGAAGGAGAGTTGCTATTGCTGAATTGAGAGGTATTCCATTACAAATATTGCTGAAGTGACGATACAAGTTTAAAATCGTATTTTGGCTATGTGCAAGCTACAAAAATATTAATTAGGGTTATTTTCGAGGTATTTTATCATTTATTGTTCGGAAATTTGAATCAGTTTGAGGAATTTAAAATTGTTTTTTTGGGAAATTTATCGAATTTTAAACGGCAACGCTCTTAAAATCATTGCACAAACATTGAATAGGATACCTTGTGAATTGCCTGAATAACTTTGTAAACTTAACAAGTAAGGAAGGCTAAGTTCGGGTGTAACCGAACATTACATACTCAGTTGAGAGGTATGGAGACAAAATAAAGGAAAATGACTCTGTAGGAAAATGAACCTTGGCTAACCCTGGAATGTGTTTGCATGACATGTGTATCAAATGGAAGGTATTAAAGAGTATTTTAAGAGGGAGTGGGTCATAGTTTTATAGGTGGACGCCATTTAGGGATATCGCCATAAAGGTGGCCCAGGGGTGACTCTATAATTTGTTTGTACGATATGGGTATCAAATGAAAGGTGTTAGTGAGTATTTTAAAAGGGCGTGGGCCTTAGTTCTATAGGTGCACGCCTTTTCCAGATATCGCCATAAAGGTGGACCAGGGGTGACTCTAGAATGCGTTTGTACGATAGGGGTGTCAAATGAAAGGTGTTAATGAGTATTTTAAAAGGGAGTGGGCCTTAGTTCTATGGGTGGATACCTTTTTCAGATATCGCCATAGAGGTGGCCCAGGGGTGACTCTAAAATTTGTTTGTACGATATGGGTATCAAATGAAAGGTGTTAGTGAGTATTTTAAAATGGAGTGGGCCTTAGTTCTATAGGTGGAAGCCTTTTCGAGATATCGCCATAAAGCTGGACCAGGGGCGACTCTAGAATTTGTTTGTATGGTATGGATATCAAAAGAAAGGTGTTAATGAGTATTTTAAAAGGGCGTGGGCCTTAGTTCTATAGGTGCACGCCTTTTCCAGATATCGCCATAAAGGTGGACCAGGGGTGACTCTAGAATGCGTTTGTACGATAGGGGTGTCAAATGAAAGGTGTTAATGAGTATTTTAAAAGGGAGTGGGCCTTAGTTCTATGGGTGGATACCTTTTCGAGATATCGCCATAGAGGTGGCCCAGGGGTGACTCTAAAATTTGTTTGTACGATATGGGTATCAAATGAAAGGTGTTAGTGAGTATTTTAAAATGGAGTGGGCCTTAGTTCTATAGGTGGATGCCTTTTCGAGATATCGCCATAAAGCTGGACCAGGGGCGACTCTAGAATTTGTTTGTACCGTATGGGTATCAAAAGAAAGGTGTTAATGAGTATTTTAAAAGGGAGTAGGCCTTAGTTTTATAGGTGCACGCCTTTTCGAGATATCGCCATAAAGCTGGACCAGGGGCGACTCTAGAATTTGTTAGTTCGATATAGGTATCAAATGAAAGGTGTTGAGTATTTTAAAAGGAAGTGGGCCTTAGTTCTATAGGTGGATGCCTTTTCGAGATATCGCCATAAAGGTGGACCAGGGTGACCCACACCATCATCTGCCGGGTACCGCTAATTTATTTATATATGTAATAGCACGAACACTATTCCTGCCAAGATTCCAAGGGCTTTTGATTTCGCCATGCAGAACTTTTTCATTCTCTTCTACTTAATATGGTAGGTGTCACACCCATTTTACAAAGTTTTTTTCTAAACTTATGTTTTGCGTCAATAAACCAATCCAATTACCATGTTTCATCCCTTTTTTCGTATTTGGTATAGAATTATGGCATTTTTTTTTTTTATTTTTCGTAATTTTCGATGTCGAAAAATTGGGCGTGGTCATAGTCGGATATCGGCCATTTTTTACACTAATACAAAGTGAGTTCAGATAAGTACGTGAACTGAGTTTAGTAAAGATATATCGAATTTTGCTCAAGTAATCTTGTTAAGGGCCGATCGGAAGGACAGACACGGTCGACTGTGTATAGAAACTGGGCGTAGCTTCAACCGATTTCGCCCTTCTTCACAGAAAACAGTTGCCGTCTTAGAATCTAAGCCCCTACCAAATTTCACAAGAATTGGTAAATTTTTGTTCGACTTATGGCATTAAAAGTATCCTAGACAAATTAAATGAAAAAGGGCGGAGCCACACCCATTTTGAAATTTTCTTTTATTTTTGTATTTTGTTGCAGCGTATCATTACTGCAGTTGAATGTTGAAACAATTTACTTATATACTGTAAAGATATAAAATTTTTTGTGAAAATTTGACTTAAAAAAATGTTTTTAAAAGTGGGCGTGGTCGTTCTCCGATTTTTCTAATTTTTATTAGGCATACACATAGTAATAGGAGTAACGTTCCTGCCAAATTTCATCATGATATCTTCAACGACTCCCAAATTACAGCTTGCAAAACTTCTAAGCTACCTTCTTTTAAAAGTGGGCGAGGCCACGCCTTTCTAATTTTCTATTCTGCGTTATAAGTTCAACTCACCTACCAAGTTTCATCGCTTTATCCGACGGACGGACGGACGGACATGGCTCAATCAAATTTTTTTTCGATACTGATATTTTGATATATGGAAGTCTATATCTATCTCGATTCCTTTATACCTGTACAACCAACCGTTATCCAAAAGTTGATGTACTCTGTGAGCTCTACTCAACTGAGTATAACATTATCTCAAAAGCTTAGGCTGCCGGTAGAAGGTAAAACGGTTTGACCAATTTCGGTCATTTCGTTTTTCTTTCGCTCACTATGGCTCAAGGATTGTTTAGAAAGACATTTTTTGGAAGAGGTGGTAGTGAATTCGCTTATTCTTCACAAATATTCGACGATACCCAAAAATTTATTATAGGGATTCTATTTACGTATAAGTGAGGGTGCAGCGGTAATGGGACTGAGATTTCCAGTGGGAGTGAGAGTTGATGTGGAAGGCGATGTTAAAGTGGGAGTTGGTAGGGGAAGGGAGTGAGATTTGGAGTTAGAGTGAGAGTATGGGTGAGAGTGGAAGTGATAGTGAGAGTGGGAGTGTTGTAGTGAGTGGCAGTGCGAGGTGCTGTGGGAGTGAGAGTGCGAGTGGGTGAGAGAGTGGGAGTAGGAGTAAGGGTTGGAGCGAAGCGGAATTTAGTGGGAGTGGACGTGCGAGTGGAAGTGGGAGTGATAATGTACAATAATAAAAACAAAAATGGAGGACAGAGTAGACGATAAAGGTATAGAGAGAGAAGAGGGAAAGCGAAGTTCACCCCTCGGCAGTGACTTGCCATGAAAAGCTTCTCAGTGAAAACAAATCTGTTCTTCGGAGTCGGCGTGAAACTTGTAGGTCCCGTCCGGCAAATTTGTAGGCAACATATAAAGGGGAACGACGTGAATTAAATGTTTTTATTTATAATAAATGACATAAATCTCTTACTTACAAATCGCTGCCAGATGAAAACATCGATAAATTCAGAAATCACATTACATATTCTGAAAATGTACAAAACTGAATACCTCTTCCATAAACGCTGGAGGACCATTTAACTTTTACCAAAGCTTTTCTCGGTAAACAGGGGAGATTTTGTTGAATTGTTTTTCTTATTATAGGTATTAAAGGCAGGAACAAAATTGTTTCTATGCCGTTCGCTATCCACTACATTTTTTGATAGGCGGTCATAAGAGGATTGCGAACCTCATGAGAACATCAACCAACTTGACAGGGACACCTTGGATTGTTAAGAGCTAGGAAATTCCATTCATGCAATCGCTATTCCACAACACGTTTAAAGAACACATAATAAAGGAATAGGTCATATCTGAGAAATCTTACCCATTTTCGACACCCATTTTCAATACAAACCTCATGCCCTAAAAATCACTTATCGTAACCCTTCCGATATATGGTGCAGAAGCAGGGCGATGGCAGATGAGTCGGCTCTGGGAGTCTTCGTAGGAACGGTTCCACGGACCTATACGCTTTGCCGACGGCGTGTATCGAAGAAAATTTAATTATGAGCTGTATGAGCTTTACGCAAACATCAACATGGTCCAGAAAATTAAAACACAGATGCTAAACTGGTTTTATACGGAGATAGCGTATGAAATATAATGCTCCGGCTAAAAAAAGTGTTCTCATTATTATTTGAGCGACTCTCACTCACGGGAAAGAGCCGGAGAAAAATGGTTTAAACACCCTTGGAAACCCAATCACCTCAATGAGAAACCTCTCCTTCCCTGAATTTGCGTTACCCCTACTAAGTGTTTAGTGATTGAATTTGCGAAAAGCTCAGTGATATGAGTTATTTGAATAGCAGTAACGTTATTCAATAAAATTCTCATTTTAGCAATTTACATCTTCCTCTCCCCACCACATTTCACTTGGGCAAATGCAAAACCACTCACACAATGTCGGCATTCAAGGAGTAATGCATTAGATATCGTATTGATGATAGCATTAAATGCAGCATAAATGAGCGCATGAGTTCTAAGCAACTTCTAAAGATATATATCTCTGCCACAACTTAATTTTATTATCTGCTGCTGGTGGCTTTTTACAAGGCATGCTGCTTACGAATGCGGAATTGCGTCCCATGACTGCTACACCACAGGAGTTCAGTTTAACACACACACACACACACATATACATACGAAAATATTTCAATGCTTATTGGAAATTACGATAACTTTGATTTGTATGCTATTTAATGTTTGAAGACAAATTTAATTTACCGCAAACGTATTACGAGGCAGCGAAGCGTTTGAATGGGGTCCACTGTTAGTTGGCACCAAATAAATCTAAAGAATTTTTTTGGTCGAATTCTTCTCGTAATTATTTTCTCCAGCACTTTTTGCTGTAATTCAATTTTCCTTTTTCATATCAACAATCACAGTTATATAATATCTTTGGTTTTATGCAGTAATTTTTTAACTCGATTTGGGACAGATTTTGGTTAGAGCCTATATACATAGAGCTTTGGGGCTCACACTTTGATTTTGGCAGATAAGTGCACCATATTGTGATGAATATTAATGACACTTAGTGATACTCACATCCCTAGTCTGATGCTAAGTAAATGAAGTCACAACAACAATAAAGCAGACAATCACTTGTATCTACATAAACGAATCAATCATTATGTCTACACATATGTGCGTACACGCAGAGGAGAAGATACGCACAACCACATGCATATATCTGAGATACTCCCGAAAATATGCAATGAGAGAAGCTATAAAATCGTGCATCTATAGTTACAGCTGAGCAATTTTATAGCTGATGGCCAACTAGTAGATTCTGGAAATGGAAGCGCCTAGAAGGTGCGAACGAGGAAATCAGAGAGTATAAAAAGCAGCAACAGTAGAGGCGCGACAATCAGTTGGATTTAAGATGCCATCTAGCGAGCAAAGCAGTATTATTTTGAAAATCAGTTTCATTTAAGCAAGCTTTGGTTGTGAAGTATCAGTGTTATTGTGAAGTACTTTAATAAAGGGCATTTTGCATTATTGAATATTGGAGTTATTTATTCAAGAGTTTAGTGATACGAACGTTAGTACAAGGTTGCAAATAAAAGGCAATTGCAGTAAATTCGTTACAATATGTTAAAAAAGCTCAACTTTGTGCTTCTTTGGACGCTCCACAAACCATGTTGCGTACGTCTCACATAGACTAAATGTGCCTTTTGTTACCAGAATTTGTTTGGCGACTAAGCGGGAAATCTCCATTGCGTACCAGGGGTTACATAACAGACAGAGGTATAATAAGAATCAGGTAAAATAACAGTTGCAGTAAATATTGAAAGTGCTATAACTTCTTTGTTCATTATTTTAGTAATATGGTTTCATAGCAACATTTTCTTGAATTTTTAAGTACTTTCGTTTGGTAAGGAAAAAACATACATTAGGGGGGGTAAAATTTTGTTAGCTGACCTAATCATGTGAAAACGACTTCATAGCTTAAAAGGACATTAAACGGAAATGTGGAGCTTCTAAAGGCCAAAATAGTGACATATCAATTTTAATAATCGGTCGTCAAATAACCAAGTTACAACGAAAAAACCTTTTTGGCTGTATTTCGAAGGATTTAGAAAAATTAAAAAAAATTGTTTCTGAAACCCTCTCAACATAATCTTCAAATTTAGGGGCGGACATTACCAATTTGTTTTTTGTATGGGGACCAACCCAGTCTAATGTATTTTAAAGTAATTTAAATCTCTTAGCAAATACTAGAAGCTTGTCAGGAAGTAGCTCAATTCCTGCCTCGACATCGGGCAACTCTGCTATGGATATGTATATTAACCAGAATATGTTTGTGTAGGAATGTGAAGATTTAACGGTGCTTTTACAAGATGAAGTACTTGCAGTCCTCCAAGATAGAATCGACGCATTTGCACCTTCGCAGCCACGTCTCTATTGACGGATACAAATTCGAGACTGTGAAAGAGTTCGTCTATTTGGAAACCAGAACTAACAGCAAACATAATATCAGCTAAGAAATCGAACGGAGAATAACTCTTGCCAACAAATTCTACTTTGGACTGAGTAGACAATTGAAAAGTAAAGTTCCATCTCAACAATCAAAAAGCACGCTTTACCAGTCACTCATCATACCTGTCACGATGTATAGCCCGAAAATAGGGAAGCTATTGGGAGAAAATGGGATGGCTTAGCGCGTTCGAGAGAAAAGTACTCCTGGCCTTGTCCGTGATGCCGACGGCGAGAATCAAAGGAGGTATAATGTTGAGCTTTATGCAGATATGACGATAGTATAGCGAATAAAAAGCCAAAGGTTTCGCTGGCTACATCATGTTATGCGAATGGATGAAGACGCTTGAGCCATAAAAGTATTTCAACGGGCACCGCAGTTTGGAAGATGAGGCAGGTGGAGGACAACTTGACCTCCCTTGGTGCTCCCAATTGGCGTCACTTATCACGAAGCAGACATAGTTGACGCGACTTTTTACGAAACTGCTAATATCGCTTAGGCGGTAAAGCGCCAAATAAAGATGATGGATGTCAGATGTTCTAAAAATTGCTATGAATTCTGAATATTCTTCCATTGTTAGATTGAGATCCAGGTCTTGCTCTCATCCCTCAAAATTGACAGCACTCAGGTATATGAAAGTACATATTTGGTAGAATGTGATGTAAAAGGGACTCACCTTTATTGGTAGTTTAGAAGTAGTAATATTTCTTGCATTGGAATCGCATCTGAAGACCACAATTCATGGCCAGCTGGGTCTGCCTGAAGGCTCTTTTAACTATAAGAAAAAGAAAAGCTTGCAGCCAAGGAGCGACCCCGCTTAGACCTTTTTTTAATTGAAAGCACTTTTTCTAAATTTTGATGTTACTTTGCCCAGGATTTGAATCTAGGCCCTTCAGTGTCGTAGGAGGAGCACGCTGCACCACGGCGCCTACCACTATTCGCTAGGATGAGTTTTGCCTGGTAAGAGATTCTTGCAGAAAAAATAGAGACAGTTACCCGAAGAGACAGTTTTTCGCTACATGCAATAGAAGAGAGCTAAAACTAGTACCGTTTCTTAATTCGATAGTTCTGCCCTAGTGTGCGATTCGCTGCTGGGAATACACTGGTATTAAACTTCACAATTGCAGCTTTCCATTTAAGCATTTCGATTGATAATTTACTAATTAATAATTTGTTTGCTACTTATTTGCAGATTGTCGTCGTGGAATTACCACCAACACCATCGAAATTTCATTATATCTTCAATTTGAAGGATCTCTCACGCATATTTGCCGGAATGCTTTTAATTCATTCGAACTACTTTCGTGATTTACGCGAATTAATACGCGTTTGGCGTAATGAATTTACAAGAATTATTTGTGATCGATTAATTTCCGATAACGTAAGTTGTTTTTTTTTTAGTTTCCATAAGAAAACTGGTGCGCACACATAAAAATACACATATGTGTACAGTTATATTATATATATTTTTTTATACTCAGCTGAGCAGAGCTCACAGGCTATATTAACTTTGTTCGCATAACGGTAATCCGTAAAGGCATAAACTAATCGAGATAGATATAGACTTCTATATATCAAAGTGATCTGGGCGAAAAAAGAAATTCATTTAGCCATGTCCGTCCGTCTGTCCGTCCGTCCGTAAACACGATAACTTAAGTAAATTTTGAGGTATCTTGATGAAATTTAATGTGTAGATTTCTGGGCGCTCATCTCAGATCGCTATTTAAAATGAACGAAATCGGACCACAGCCACGCCCACTTTTTCGATATCGAAAAGTTCGAAAAACCGAAAAAGTGCGATAATTCATTACCAAAGACGGATAAAGCGATGAAACTTGGTAGGTGTGTTGACCTTATGTAGGAAATTAGTAAAATTAGTAAAATTTTGGACAATGGGCGTGGCACCGCCCACTTTTAAAAGAGGTAATTTAAAAGTTTTGCAAGCTGTAATTTCGCAGTCATTGAAGATATCATGATGAAATTTGGCAGGCACGTTACTCCTATTACTATATGTACGCTTAATAAAAATTAGCAAAATCGAAGAAGGACCACGCCCACTTTTAAAAAAAATTTTTTTTGAAAGTCAAATTTTAACAAAAAATTTTATATATTTACAGTATATAAGTAAATTATGTCAACATTCAACTCCAGTAATGATATGGTGCAACAAAATACAAAATAAAAAAAAAAATTTAAAAATGGGATCGCTCCGCCCTTTTTATTTAATTCCTGTATAATACTTTTAAGGCCATAAGTCGAACAAAAATTTACCAATCCTTGTGAGATTTGGTACGGGAATAGATTCTATAACGATAACCCTTCTCTGTGAAAATGGGCGAAATCGATTGAAGCCACGCCCAGTTTTTATACACAGTCGACCGTCTGTCCTTCCGCTCTTCCGTTAACACGATAACTTGAGCAAAACTCGATATATCTTTACTAAACTTAGTTCACGTACTTATCTGAACTCACTTTATCTTGGTATAAAAAATGGCCGAAATCTAATTATGACCACGCCCACTTTTTCGATATCGAAAATTACGAAAAATGAAAAAATGCCATAATTCTGTACCAAATATCAAAAAAGAGATGAAACATGGTTTGGTTTATTGACGCAAAATATTACTTTAGAAAAAACTTTGTAAAATGGGTGCGACACCTACCGTATTAAGTAGAAGAAAATGAAAAAGTTCTGCAGGGTGAAATGAAAAGCCTTTGGAATCTTGGCAGGAATACTGTTCGTGGTATTACATATATAAATAAATTAGCGGTACCCGACAGATGATGTTCTGGGTCACCCTGGTCCACATTTTGGTCGATATCCCGAAAGCGTCTGCACATATAAAACTAAGGGCCACTCCCTTTTAAAACCCCAATTAATTCCTTTAATTTGATATCCATATCGTACAACACACATTCTAGAGTCACCCTTGGTCCACCTTTATGGCGATATCTCGAAGGGGCGTACACCTATAGAACTATGGCGCTCTCCCTTTTAAAATACTCTTTAATACCTTCCATTTGAAACCCATATCATACAAACACATTCCAGTGTTACCCTAGGTTAATTTTCCTACATGTTGATTTTCCCTTATTTTGTCTCCATAGCTCTCAGCTGAGTATGTAATGTTCGGTTACACCCGAACTTAGTCTTCCTTACTTGTTACATATACAATTTAATTCAAAAAGGAACCTGCAACCTAATTATATGCAGACTGTGATGAGTACTACAGTATGAAATGAAATTGTGCTGGCTTTTGAGAGCAAGTTTAAGAAAGATTTCTTACGAATTCATCATTCTTTGAAACTTGCAATCTTATTCAAGTGGGTCTAACAAGCTTGAGTTGGATTTTTTTGCCATTAATTTCATAAATTGCATTCAGAATTGAATGTTTGTATATATATGAAGAAAGAAAATAAGAACGCACCTTCTTTACAGTGAATGCGAGTGTGCCATGATGATGAATTATAAAACTTTATAAGAAAATATTTAAGATACTTAGCCGGTTTTTATACCTTTCATGAAATTGAGATGGTATATTAAGTTTGTCATAAGTTTCAGACGATAAGGGAGAAAATTTACCCACTAATAAGTTTACCGAAATTATCAGAATGACGAGATAAATTTATTTAACCATATCCGTCTGTTCGTCTGCTTGAACAAAAACTAGTCCCTAAAGTTTTGAGATATTTTGATGAAGTTTGGGGAGCTGGTATATTTTGGGTGCCCGATTAATCATTTGTCGGAATCGACCAGATCAGACTACTATAGCTGCAACCAATTTTTCGAAAAAGAGGGTTTTTCTCATTTATTCCTCATTTTAACTGCTAGCAGATTGTAATTTTACAGAACTTTTATATATAAGGCATACATTGTTGTAAAAAAAAATTTTTTAAGTCGGACATATACATCCTACATATCCCATACAACCAATTATTCAGATAAGAGGTTTAGAGTTGTTTCTTCCTCCCTTTAACCGGCAGAGACTTCAAGTTGTTCCAAATCTTCACAAATATGGTTAAGTTCGGTCATATATGTATTATATAGCCGATCCAACCGATTGTGCATGTAAGAGGTTTGACGTGATTTCTTCCTCATTTTAAAAGCTAGAAGCTTGAATATATAATATAAGAAACTTCAAATTTCAAAAGATGTTTGCATATAAGGCATTCATTTTTGTCTGAAAAAGTAGTTAAGATCGGTGGTATATGCATATAATATAGATTCCATACTACTAATTTTTCGGATTTTATATTGTTTTGGAAATTACAACATATTATTGTTCAACTCCATTCATGAAAGGTATGAGTAGTGATAGAATTTTTAGAAAAAGTATCGATACTGTTACTCATAAAAAATACTCAGATTAAAGTATCGATGCTGGTACTCGTACTCAGTCAAAGGTATCGACTATACTCGATCCATGTGAATACTTCGAAATTTTTACTGAAATTGAAGAAACTTTTTTTAAAAATAAGATCTTATGTTTTGAATTTAGTAGAAAATAAGTAAGAAAGTTTAAGTTTGGACCAATACTCACTTGTGTGCTGTTACGTGCATTTTAGGGATACACTTAAAGATAAACTTCACAAACATTAAATTATTTAAAAGATTTTTGATCGACTTCGAATGTATTTCTCCCATGAAATGTATGCCAGTGAAAATTCATCTGCCTTGCAGAATGGTAGCTCGGTCTAAATCTCATTGGAGGTAAAGCGCGTATTTCAAGAGTTTTTTTATGGCATTAAACTTTCTGTGGAGAGATTAACTAAATTGAAGGGGATTAAAGCGATTTTCTATTTTTTTTTGTTGTACTTTCTTTTACCATATCTCTACTGGTAGTATTGTTGCGTACCATATACATATATATTGGAAATTTTGTTATGTTGAAACTGTAAGCGCCTTCTTTTGAAGTAGGCGTCGCCCTTATCCGCTTTTGATCAGATCTATATTTCGCCAATTTGCAAGGTGATATCAACTTTTAAATTTTCTTCTGGTCAATGTGGGCAGCGCCATGCCCATTTTACTAAATTGTTATAAATTTATATTGTACATGGTAACTTTTTTTATCCACTCGTCAATTTTCACTACTTCATCAGTATTTGTTAACCATTTTTGAAAGTGGGCGTAGATATAATCTGATTTCGTCCATTTTCATTATTATGTACCAAAATTGCACAATAGAACGAAAAAGCTTGATTGCATGACAAGTTAATTATATTGAAATTTTATGAAGTTACCAGCTTTTCATAACTTTTTTGAAGTTAGTGATTCTGGACAAAAAATACGTAATTTTCTTTTACCCACCATATGCAGAAATCGTCTCTCATTCCACCATTATCAAAAAGTCGGCCTAAGTCGACGATCTCAGTTTATGCTCAAGTATTTGGGTTAATGGACTGAACTTTGTTGATCTTAAAAATGTAGACCATCGGCACTTGGTAAAGTATCGGGGAAAATATCGAGTTATAGTATGAATATTTTACTCAGTACTTAATAAAAAGCATCGAATACGATATACTCGAATATTATTGGGAAAAGTATCGATACTACTTACTCAGTACTCGCATCGTTCTATAACTAGGTATGGGGTCTGAGGCTGTACCGAACTCCTCTCAAACTAGCAAAGTAAAGCATATGTTATCAAAAATATTTTCGAGTAGTCATTAAGTTCTTATTTTTCGGTAACAAATTCGTTAATTCGAATAAGTCTAGCTTATGCATTGATTTGGAGCTCTATTACATATTTCTTAAAGTTAACCTTAAGTTCAAATGGGTTCATCATGATAAACTTGATCCGTTTTTAGTACAACTTCAGCATAAAGTGAGACCATCAAAAAGCACTCACGGAGATCATATTTCCAACCACAAGTTGTTTATTATAGTCAGACCTCAGGGGGTGTATCTGAGCGTCTTCAATCAAGCGTGTGCCATAGAACTTCATACGTGAACAGAACTGGGTAGTAATGATTACTTTAGAAATTAACTGTCTTTAATTCCTCATTACTTAGAACTTAGACAAGGTAATCTTTCCTCCACAGCAAATCAATGGATTTCAGTTCTTAAAAGAAAAATACCGAAAGTAGTTCTTTCTTTTAAGGCTCGAGTACAACAAATTTTTTGTAATTGAAAAAAAAAAAATTTTGCGCAGATGTTATTTCTGCACCTCCTCTTTAGTAAGGAATTGGAAATGTAATTGAAGTGTGGGAATGACAAAAGAAATTAAAAATGCTCCAATGCTTCAAAGAACTGCAAAAGTAATTTAATAGATCTTAGTAAAAAAAAATATTTTTCCGATTCAAAGGTTGATTGTATGTCTCTCCCTATCTAGTATTTAAAAATATATTGAGATAAGTAGCAACAGGAAAGAGCGCCAAATTGATTGACATCTTTTGCCTTCATTTCATCATTAGAGCTCATTGTTCCAAAAGAAAATTTTTCAATAATACGGCTACCTTCTTCTAATATTGGTAACAACCTTGTCTCCTCGCCATATATCAAGACAGCTGTCAGGATATTTGGATTTGTGGCTTTAAAGTATGTACTCCGGAATCAGGTTAGTTAAAAACACGAGAAGAGTCATCTTTTCATAAACCTATCTTAGTTTCAAATGACTCGAAAAGATCATACCCAATTCTTGTGGGGATGCACCGAATTCTAACTCAGACACAGCGGCATTTAGAAGACTTTTTTTCCCTACCAAAAGCTGCTCTCTTAATGGTTTTTCCCCAACATTTAGCATTTTATGAAAATCTGATCATAAGAACATTTACCAGGCGTGAGTCTATTTAACAACCATCGTGAACTAGCAGAGAAGTCTTGGAGGAATCGCTCTTTCCAAGAAGTGGTACTCTGCATTGTAAAGAAGATTTGGAGAGAAGTTTTGCTTCGTCGATCAAATAGTACGCTCTGTAAACCTGTTAAGGACAGGATTCTGATATTTAATTTGGATCATGGCCGCTATCAAAAACCGATGAGATGATCCTAGAAATATGCGTGAAAAAAGTTTTCCGCAATATCTATAATTACAAAGTCAACGTCTTGGATAGTACTTCAAACGCTACGTGGTGGTACTATGCGGGCAAAGGATGCGATTCGTAAATGCATGACATAAGTACTATTTTCAAAGCTGGATAGTTGTATTTAACTGAAGCAAAAGAATAATTGGCTTATTTCCTTAAGCTGCAATATCCATAACCGCCAATATAAAATTCTTTCTTTCTATCGAGATTTAACTCATTCCTAAGGTTAACTAAAGTTGTGCTACGATGTCAGTTAGAGTTCCACCGACACTACTCGGTTTTTAAGAAATTCTCTAGTCAAAACAATTCTCTTTGGTAGTCAGTGTATTCACGAAGCTATCAACATACCTTTTCCCCCTCCTCCCTCCCCGCCTACCTTCCATCATTTCAACACTGCTTATTGCTTCATATATACATATACAGACATACATATGTATTGTGGGCATAAACAAACTTGATATCATTGCACACCTTAAAGACATTATTGAAGCTTTGGAAGCTTACGTTTGATTGATGCGACTTTGCTGCTAAATTGACTGTAATTTAAAAGAATTTGTATGCGATTTGAATACGATGAAAGTTTAAACAAATAAAGACACAAATATGTACTAAAAAAACGATGCGGAAAAAGTTTATGCACGTATCCACTGCTATGGCGGTTGTTGTCTGCATTTTCGCTAGAGCATTGATTAAACAAATTCAAAAGATTTAAAAGGTGCTTACGTTATTAGGTGTGTGTGTGTGTGTGTGGGTGTGCATGGTGGTATGCTGCTATGTGCGAAAGAACAAATTGCAAATAGATGCGAAACAAGAAGAGAATAACTAAACCCACAACATCAACTAATGTCTCGTGCGATTTTCCCCAGGGCCAAAGTGAATTTCACTTAAATGACAACACAGATTGATTGGTTGTCTTTGTTCGTCAGTGATTGTATTAGGGTTGTTACGGTAGTAAGTTTACAGGAACCGAAATCGGAACTGATATATTTGCTTTATCGAAATATAAACCGAAATCGGCGCTGCTGTGGCGAAAGGTTTTTCCCCATGTCTTAGATAAGAACGCTGAGCCCGCCTTGTCGAGCGGGTGGTCGTACGACCAAGATGAATAACTCAAGATCTTATGTTAATAAGGAGGAGAGAGGCAGTCGCAGGCCAAGGAAGACAAAAGCACTATAATCGGAGCGCAGGATTCGGAGAGCGAAAGTTATGAATTAAACGAGCTCCGTGATTGAACCGCAGGTGAATCCAGGAGTAAAGTGAATAAGTGTACAGGAAATAGGGGGTAAGAGAACTCTCTCGCAGTACCATGCAGCACGAAAAATACTTCAAGGCCTGGGAATAGTAATCGACTCAACAGGCCTGGAGATTGAGCGCTTGGAATGGGACCGAGAGACGGTAGAATTAGATCGAAGGCAGTTCAATAGGTTAGTTGTTAGAAACCCTCGGTGCTGCAAACGGCAAAAGGGTAAGAAAGCTTCGATCGACAGAAAAAAACAACATTCGGCTTTCAAGAGGCAGAGAGGACCAAGTCTCAGAACCCCAAGATAGGTCAGCTGTATGAACAAGCAAGTGAGTTTCAAGCTGTAAGACACATGAACCCCAATAGCGCGGTAGCATTTACTTCGAGAGCAATAACTCTGAAAGCTCTAGGTCAGAGAGAAGATGTGAAAAGTGGCGATTTGCCAACCACAGATGTGTAAGTAGAAGATAAGCCAAAGGCAGGTAACACTAAGACTCCGACTTTCTTAGAGGGACCACACTGCCACAACAACAACAACAACAACAACAGCAACAGAAACAACAACAACCAAGACTCCGGGTATTCCTGAAAGATGAGTGATATAGGGAAGCAGTCACTGTATGTGGAATCAGTTGATTATCGCAATCTTTTCGGGAAGACGTCTACTGAAAGATGGAAATCTCTAGAGAGGGGGATTATTAACTTAATGCTCAAAATAATGCGGGAGAACCATGCTGACCCCCGGGGTTGTACAATGTTGTAAAGATGATAGTGTGAAAGTTTTTCCTAATCTCAAAATGCAAGGCACGAACGCGCGGATTGAGGTGGTGGATAGAGCGCAGATCCCCACAATGCCAAAAAGTATGGATACCATGTGTAATGAAGTTGGAGGATACGCTACTCCTTCTTACAATGTCGAAATCCGCATATATTCCCCCACAGGATTTTAATATCCTTATTGCAGCTCGACCCACGGTGGAGGGTTAGTACAAAATCTTCAAAATAAGCTTGGAAAAACGTCCTAGAGCACTGGCAATTTATCTGAAACTCATGAAAAGAAGTTCCACGGATAACAATCCCAAAACACTAGAAGCGGGTGAGGTTGAAAAAGACCACGAAAACTTTAGAACAAGGTTAGAGAGGAGGAGGACGCTGAGGTCACGATGAAGGGGTTAGAGGGTAACAAATAGCCAACGGTCAGTTTCTTTTAGCCATAGTCTAGGTTGATATTACGACTTGGTAAAATCAGAATGGAAAAAACATACATATGTTAGCTCTCTATGATTTTCCTTTGACCTTTTCACTGATCGGGGTGTGTTATACATCTAGTTCCAATCATATGAATCAGAGATAAAAATAAGTTGAAAGATCTGACGTATGAGTTTTGGAATATAAAATATAAATCAGCCGGAAGCTTTCACGTATCGGATTCGAAACCGAAGTTCTTTAATATTTTCTAAGTTAAATTCATATATGGCTTCATATTACTGGTAGTGATAATATCTATTATTGATTATGTTGGCTACTGGTGGGTAATGGTGCAAATTTTCATGCGCTGACTAAATGATACGAACAGCGCTGTCGGTTTGATAGCCAGAAGTTAGCGCTATAGGATCATTTTGACTTTAAGCGCCGTTTCTTCATATTTTTTCCAAAAAACAAATTTTATCAGTATTAGGTTTTCTTTTTACTTTCTGACGGGCATTCTTAACTCCATAAATTTCTTTATTTGTTCAGCGGAAGGCATACATTTTTCACCTCATTGCCTAGGTCAGAGGTAAAATAACTTATTTTTCGTTTGTTAGATCTAACGATATCAATCATACGCCCTCGGCTTATGTCTGAATAAGAATTCGTGTATAATTTTCACCCACTCGTCGTTTGAACGGCTCTACAAAAATCTTACACATTCCTCCTATGTTATAGTCAATTGGTGAAACCAATTCTCCATCATCAATGACTAGGAAATCAGGCTTGTCCTTTGCCTTGCTTTCCACTCCAAATAACGCTCCACTTCAGGTTAGATTGATAAATACTGTCAGAGAGGAGGTAACATAATTCATTGGTTTTTAAGCAGCCTCTTCTACAGTATCATGTACCTAATTTGACTTGAGCAAGTGATGGTAGTGCTCGCCCCTGGGACAATGTCGAGGACAAATCCGGAACGCTGGAGCCTTATCTCCCGTCACCTAAGGAGTAATAAATTTTATGTTACGCTTTTTCATGGTTTATGTAATTCTTTTAATTTATAAAATTGAAGTCACTCAGTCTCAGCCTTCAGTTCTCCAAAGCTTTGTGTGTAATTACGCTGCGATTAGTTGAATATGAATCAAGAATGAGTCGCAAAGGGATGTGCGACTATAGCCAGTTTTAATCTCTTTATTTGTGTTAAAGTGGTGATCCCTCCTGTTTGAGTATATTCTATGTACATACCAATTGTACCTTTCTAGTCCTGAAAATCGGAATGGCCCCTTTTATACCCCTACGGGCTCTGTCGAAAAGGTCTTTTTTCCAATTTCCTTTATATCCGTACGGGTACTGTACCTCTCCGGATATTTTCGGACAGGTTCGCTTTGTACCCCTGTGAATACTGGCGGACAAATCCTCTTCGTACCCCTACGGATATTGTCGAACATGTCCTCTTTTTTCTTTTTTAAATTTTTTAAAACTTAATACAACAACTTTGATTTTTATCGTATTGGTTATGTGGAAAAATAAAATAATAACAAATTCTTAGTTAATGAGACATAGAGTACCAGTACTTTTGGCTCTAGATGGGGCTCCAATTTTCTATACCCAGCATGCTTTGCACACAGAGTATATTAACTTTGGTTGGATAACGTTTGGTTGTACAGGTATAAAGGAACCGAGATAGATATAGACTTCCATATATCAAAACCATCATTATCGAAAAAAAATTGATTGGGCCATGTCCGTGCGTCCATGTGTCCGTCCGTCCAACCGTCCGTCTGTCCGTTAACACGATAACTTGAGTAGGTATTGAGATATCCTCACCAAATTTGGTAAACGTGCTTATCTTGACCCAGAATAGATTGGTATTGAAAATGAGCGAAATCGGATGAAAAACACGCCTACTTTTTATATATACATAACATTTTGGAAAACACAAAAAACCGGATTATATAGTAATTAATACACCGAGAATGTTGAAATTTGACGTGTGGACTGATATTGAGACCCTTGATACAAATTTTAAAATTTTTTTTAAAATGGGCGTGACACCGCTCACTTGTGATAAAATCACAAGGAAATCTTTGAAGAAAACTAGCGAAATCGGGTAAGGACCACGCTCATTTTTATATAAAAGATTCTTAAAAGGATCGTGGACGAATAAAATAAGCTATATCTTTGCAAAAGAAATCTTTATATCAATATTATTTCATTTTCTAAGTGGATTTATAACAATAAATAGGAAAAGCTTCAAAGTTTAAAAAATAGGCGTGGCACCGTCCCTTTTATTACTAAGCATTTTCTATGTTTCGGGAGCCATAACTCGAAGAAAAATTAACGGATCGTAATAAAATTGGGTACACAAATTTTCCTTATAGCAGAAAATATTTCTAGTAGAAATGGACGGGATCGGTTAAAGACCACGGCAACTTAGATATAAAATAAGTTTAAAAGGGTTGTAGACTAGAATAATAAGCTATAACTTAGCAAAAAATAGTTGAATCAATGATATTTCACTTATCAAGTTTTATTTTAAGAGGAAATGGGGAGACATTTTTTTTTTCAAAAGGGCGGTGCCACGTGTTATATAGAAAAGTAATTTATCTGAAATGGAATGTACAAATAAAGTTCACACGGAGTATATAATGTTCGGTTACACCCGAACTTAGACACCGTTACTTCGTCTTTTTCATTGTTTCTTAAATTTGCCTACATCACGTTTAAACTGACTAGTCCAAACTGTACCCAAAAGGGACTAGAGGGGATCAACTATATCCTAATGTCAACAGAACAGACCAACTTCAGATATCTTTCTTTAGAAATTAATCGCACTATTTTCTACAGGGTACTAGTTTAGCTCCACGCTCTTTATCGTTTCATTGATGCAACGCACGGCTTTTTTATACAGCGTTAATTCATGATGTTACGGTGATGATACGTATTACGTGAGTTGGAAATTTGTCCTATTAATATATTTTGTATTGAACATAGAATAGCGTAGTGCGCGGCAGATCGAAAAAGCAGAATGGAAGTCTACTCAATCGAAGCTACGCAATCAATTACAAGCACTCCTCCTACTTCCATACAACAAATATTAACACACACACACACACACTTCAGAAAAACCAGCGTTGTCGTTTTCAAATCTTAAAATTCCCCAAACCAAATAGAGATTAACCAAAATTATGCGAAAATCTCAAAAATGTACTCAAATTCTTCCCATATAGTTTTCACAAATCCATTCAAATCCACTTTCTATTCACACACCACGATTTGATTCGAGAAAACTCAAGAATCTCTGCAAATCCAGTTCGAGATTGCAAAAAGGTGCCGATTTTTAAAAATTCTATATCCCGATTGACTAAATTAATAAGCAAAATTGGTGATGCAAAATCCTTTAGTATGTTCAGTTAATACGGAGATATCCATATATAAAATACGAAAT
Organism: Eurosta solidaginis; assembly: GCF_040869045.1. NCBI lineage: Eukaryota > Metazoa > Arthropoda > Insecta > Diptera > Tephritidae > Eurosta > Eurosta solidaginis. The sequence continues at coordinate 340,326,450 of NC_090319.1, read as the reverse complement.
ACGAATTTGGAAGCATTTTGCGTTTGTATGGTTGTAACCCCGCAAAAAATTCTGTAACTCTTCCTTAAAAAGAGCTTCCACATATGAATTTCTTTTCGGACACAATTGTTCTACAGTTACTCCAAGCCAGTGCTGCCAACCCTCAGGTGTTCGGCCGAAGATTAGATGTGGTTTAAATATCGCTTTGAAATGATTCTCGTCTCATACTTAAGTTGGATATATACGTATGATAAGGGTTTGAAAAATCACTTGGTCTTATATTTAAATCTCTGTTGTTTATTTACGAAACTAAACGAAAAAACTTCTGAAACGTTAATTTATTTTAAAACTTGATCATTACCAAACCAAAGTCCTTAGGTCGAGCTTTTTTCCAATTTGCGTCGTGCTCCTTTCATTTTTTCCTATAAATTGGAGAGACGGTATTACAAGTCCTACGCCAACTGCGAACGGCATCTACAGAGCAGATGAATTTTCTCTGAGAAATTTTACAAAGGAGAAATACGTATGGAGCGTTTGCCAAATCACTGCCGAGGGGCGACACTGCTTAAAAAATTTATTTTAATTGAAAAAAAAGTGTTTCTAAATTTTTGTTGTAGCTTTGCTCTGGAATCGAACCCAAGATCTTCGGTGTGATAGGCGGAACACGCTACCACCACAAAATGGCGGTCGCCTATACAAACCAAGTTTAAATACCTCCTACAAGTTACGGCTCCTGTTGCAAATGTGAATATGTAGGCACATGTAGGTGAGGCTCTGACCTTCCTAAGGAGATTCAACGTGGTAAAGCCAAAGCTTTCCCAAGACTGTCGAACAGGTTCTATGCTGACATACGGTGTGAGGACCAAGAAGCACGGTAGCGGCCTAGCTTCTGTTCGAACTTCGGAAATTGTAGCTCTTAAAATAGCCGAAAAAACGAATAGCTAAAACTGTGCCACGAGCATCATGAATTATAATATATCATTAATATCGGTCGTAAATTCAAAAAGATAAGAAAGAAGAGAAACAAATTACGAATCTAACACATTCTCAAATCGCTTTCAGCACACCTACAAACATTTTATCAAAATCGGTCCAATCTTTTGCGAAGGGTTCAGTCACAGTCACTTCTACCGGACCCTATGTAATTTTTGTTCCAAATATGAGCCAAATCGGACCACAAATACGATTTTTTGAAATATTTCGATCCATGCGCCAGCTATCGGAGCTTTTTTTTATCTTATTATTGCATTTTCATCGGGTTCTGAACTATATTCCAAGTTTCAAGCTTGTAGCTTATCGGGAGGTTACTTAAATTTTAATTACAAGATTCGTTCACGACGGCCGGCCGGGCCTGTCAAGTCAAGCTAAATAAAACCGTTTAAAAATAGTATAACTCTGAAATGAGAGAAAAGGAAAATCACGCCCACACAGTTACTCTCTTTAGTGTTTGTTGATTTGTTGTTGTCAATTACGAAACCCATAACTAAATTTTGGAGGCTAACTGCGAAAACCACAAAAGTAGTTTGCTTGCTTATGACTCCGGCCTCGCGATAAAAATGATTTGGTCAAATTGTTAAAAGTAAAATTTTCCAAAACTATCTCAAGCTATAGCATTCATAAAAAATAACCCACAAAGATTCAAATCGTCTTCACAATGAAAAATTACGCACAATATGGCAACGCTGACATGAATTGAAATTTAAGTCAGAGTTGATTCTCACCTAGATAAAGTAGATAGTACGTGGAAACTTATTTCGAGCAAAAATGTGCATACAATTTCAATTCATATAAACACCAATCGGCACTTCATCGTCACCATTCTCAGTACTAAAGTCATACATACATACATATATACGTACACACATACTTGTACAAACATATGATATGAACATGATTTTTCGTTACGTACAGGATGTCAACTTAATGATTAAACATATTGAACGTGAAGTAGATGAGACATTCCCATTGGGTTTCGAAGAGGAGCACGGTTTTATAGATCCAGAAGCTGTGGCGCAAGGTAAGATTTAAATAAGTTTGAAGATTTAAATTTTATTATGCGCTTAGTAAAATATTAAGTGCTTTTTTTTATAGATATTATGTTGAATTTGGTTTGATGTAGTCTAGAACTTATACTGTTTTCACACAGACGGCTTATTGAATAATAAAGGCAGTTTTCTACATTAAGACGCTTATTGAGCTCAATCTTCCCTACAAAATTCTAATCTATTATTATTTCATTAGTAGCTAATCGAATGCCTAATGAAGTCAAAAGCACAGGTGGCCGCATCGAACAGCTGATTATAACCTTTTTTATTTGATTTGATACATCAACTACCGGCGCAGTACGATTTTGACATTTGTCCATCGAATTTACAAGTACATGGAATTTTTTTTATTTGTAGGTGTCACCATGCTCCCACCTTGTATCGTTCTGCCATGATTGTCTGTCTCATCCTTCATACTAATCGAGCAGTTACTTCTGTGTGAAAGCAAAAAATTTACGATTTCATTAGCAGGTGAAATGAGATCATTAAGTTTCTGTGTGAAAACAGTATTATACATAATATGTACGAGTATAATAATTCACTTCCTAGCTATTACTACAATAACGTAACAATTTAGACCACTTATCAAATTTTGCTTTATTTTAAATATCTATAATTTATTATGAGCAACATATCTGAACTGCTATCATGTTTTATAGAGCAACAAGATTTCTTGGCAATGAATCCTGATGAAGAACCGGTGATTGTAACATTCCATGATTATGTTTTCCGTAATCCGCTACTCTTTGGGGATTTTCGAAATGCAATGAATGAGGCCGAACCACGTTTTTATGAAGATCTTATTGATTATGCCGCTGTTAATGCACTTTTTGCAGAGGTAATATTTTTTTGTGTTTCCCAATTTGCCACTTAAATTTATCATCCAATTTTGGATTTTTCCTCAATTTCAAATACACTTACTTAGATTCTCGAGGAGTATCAAGAACGTAGAGGTAAAATGAGTTTAGTATTATTTGAAGATTGTTTGGAACATTTAACACGTATCCATCGTACCTTACGCATGCATCGGGGTCATGTAATGATCATTGGCGTTGGCGGCAGCGGTAAGAAGAGTATTACGCGCTTATCGGCATTTGCTGCAGGTAAATTTCTGACAACTTGCTTTTATATATATTTTAGGAGCGATAATTATTTAACTCATATACAGGGTGATACAAAATTATGCTTTAATACTTCACCCACCTATTCCTCGGACCATTTTTGACAAAAAGTTTTGAATACATTTTTTTTAGTTTCATACAACTTCGTGGAGAATTTGGTGTTGTTGTTGTTGTATTAACGATAAAGAATTTGATCCTCACAACTCTCATCATTATATCTCGGTCTATTACAAGTTGTGTGCCATTAAGGAAAGATCAGCTATGGCTCTTTTGGATGGTGTAGACTTTCCATTTTTTACAGCTGATGTTACTCCGAATGGTCATGAAGAGAATCTCAAATATTGGAAAAATTTCGGGTTCTTGCTACTTTTGACGTTTTTATCAAAACATTAATTTCTTCAGAAATTTTTGTATGCTCACTCATATCTTAAGTTAATTTGGTGACCTTTATGGATTTGTTTTTGAGTTAAGCTGGCTCGAGGTCAAGTATAATTAAAAACACAAGAAGTTCTTGTAAAAACGATTTTTTTTCGATTACCTTCGGTAAAAGTCCTCAAGGAATTTATTTTCACGCTAGCGCCGCCTTACGTAGAGTATTATACTTATAACTTCTTGTGCTGTTAATTATACTTGACCTCGAGCCAACTTGACTCAAAGATATCTAACTCATATTTTACTCACCGGAAGCGGAAAGGAATTTAAATGAGGGGACTCCAAATTTGAGACCAACTTTTTAAAGGTTTCATTATATAACAAGTAAGGAAGGTTAAGTTCGGGTGTTACCGAACATTACATACTCAGTTGAGAGCTATGGTGACAACATAAGCGAAAATAACCATGTAGGAAAATGAACCGAGGGAACCCTGAAATGTGTTTGTATTACATGCGTATTAAATGAAAGGCATTAAAGAGTATTTTATGAGGGAGTGGGCCATAGTTCTACAGGTGGACGCCATTTAGGGATATAGTCATAAAGGTGGATCAGGGTTGACTCTAGAATGCGTTTGTATGATATGGGTATCAAATGAAAGGTGTTAATGAGTATTTTAAAAGGGAGTAATCCTTAGTTCCATAGGTGGACGCCGTTTCGACCAGGGGTGACCCTAGAATTTGTTTGGACAATATGGGCATCAAACGAATGGTGTTAATGAGTATCTTAAAAGGGAGTGGGCCTTAGTTCTATAGGTGGATGCCGTTTCGAAATATCGCCATAAAAGTGGACCAGGGGTGACTCTAGAATGAGTTTGTACGATATGGGTATCAAATTAAAGGTATTAATGAGAGTTTTAAAAGGGAGTGGTGGTAGTTGTATATGTGAAGGCGTTTTCCAGATATCGACCAAAATATGGACCAGGGTGACCCAGAACATTATCTGTTGGATACCGCTAATTTATTTATATATGTAATACCTGCCAAGATTTTAAGGGTTTTTTATTTCGCCCTGCAGAACTTTTTCATTTTCTTCTACTTAATATGGTAGGTGTCACAACCATTTTATAAAGTTTTTTCTAAAGTTATATTTCGCGTCAATAAAACAATCCAATTACCTTACCATGTTTCATCCCTTTTTTCGTATTTGGTATAGAATTATGGCATTTTTTTCATTTTTCGTAATTTTCGATATCGAAAAAGTGGGCGTGGTCATAGTCTGATTTCGTTCATTTTTCATACCAAGATAAAGTGAGTTCAAGTAAGCACGTGAACTAAGTTCATTAAAGATATGTCGATTTTTGCTGAAGTTATCGTGTTAACGGCCATGCGGAAGGACAGACGAACGACTGTGTATAAAAACTGGGCGTGGCATCAACCGATTCCGCCCATTTTCATAGAAAACAGTTAACGTCATAAAATCTATGCCCCTACCAAATTTCAAAAGGACTGGTTAATTTTTGTTCGACTTATGGCATTAAAAGTATCCTAGACAAATTAAATGAAAAAGGGCGGAGCCACGCCCATTTTGAAATTTTCTTTTATTTTTGTATTTTGTTGCACCACATCATTACTGGAGTTGAATGTTGACATAATTTACTTATATACTGTAAAGATATTAAATTTTTTGTTAAAATTTTACTTTAAAAAAAATTTTGTTTTAAAAGTGGGCGTGGTCCTTCTCCGATTTTGCTAATTTTTATTAAGCGTACATATAGTAATAGGAGTAACGTTCCTGCCAAATTTCATCATGATATCTTCAACGACTGCCAAATTACAGCTTGCAGAAATTTTAAATTACCTTCTTTTAAAAGTGGGCGGTGCCACGCCCGTTGTCCAAAATTTTACTAATTTTCTATTCTGCGTCATAAGTTCAACTCATTTGCCAAATTTCGTCGCTTTATCTGTCTTTTGTAATGAAATATCGCACTTTTTCGGTTTTTCGAAATTTTCGATATCGAAAAAGTGGGCGTGGTTATAGTCCGATATTGTTCATTTTAAATAGCGATCTGAAATGAGCGTTCAGGAACCTACATACCAAATTTCATCAAGATACCTCAAAATTTACTCAAGTTATCGTGTTAACGGACGGACGGACGGACGGACATGGCTCAATCAATTTTTTTTTCGATCCTGATTATTTTGATATATGGAAGTATATATCTATCTCGATTCCTTTATATATGTACAACCAACCGTTATCCAATCAAAATTAATATTCTCTGTGAGCTCTGCTCAACTGAGTATAAAAAGGGTTCTTTCTACCAAGGGCGATTTTTTTGATATGAGTTAAGTTTATCTGTCACGATTCACTATAAAATTTTAGTCCCCAAGAAAAGCTCACAAAGCTGAACACCATGTTACTTTTCCGCAATCGACAACCATGGATGTCGTAAAAGGCCACATACCCTCACTGCCGGCACAATTCATAGTTCCCAAAACCAATTCAAAACCGCACCAACAGTAGATTATTTGGCAGGCGACATCAAGTTCCCCACGGAATAAGGGAGTTGGATGACTAAGAAAGTTCGAATTATCTTATCGTCCCGCAGGATATTGGGTTATTACGCTTTTGGTGCTATTTTCTGCAACGTGTTAGATCAATTTTCGCAAATATCCATAGATCATTAAAGCGCCTAAAGCGTTCCAGATTCTCATTTTCCCTACAAGAAGAACCAAACTATATAGCTCCAACATAAGTATTTTGCTCAGATGCGAAACCCATACCGAGTATAAGGCACGCCACAACTTACTGCGCTCAATTCTTTTAGCCCATGAAAGAGGGCTGAATATTGCGGAACAAATTGGTAATACGATTTGTGGTAGGAAATCAGCTCGCATGTTATTCCACTCATCAACGCAGGGGTAATAAACTTAGAGGCTTTGGGACCGATGCTTTCTCTTGCATCGCAACACCTACTCATGTGTATGTTGTTGAAGTGAAAAAGACATATTCCGAAGGTTTTGTGATTGGCCCGATATTGGTGTTCTTTTGCCGGATATAGATCCGCGTGATCCGTGGTCATTTGCCGGATATAGATCCGCTACCCACGGCAATTACCGTGTTGAGGTATTGGCCTGACTATCTTCGCAAAGTTTACAAATTACGACTTCAGATCTTCTAGATCCTCACATCCCACTCTTTTGGTAAGGAATATGAAGCTATAAAAATTGTGTTAGTATACATAAATATTTTCAAAAGGATTCGTTATGACTTGGGTTGTAGGGCTAATCCACTGCAAGGGTGGAATATTCGCAAATAAGTGTCGTTCATAAGATGATCTGCGTAAGTGACAGGTGGCAATGGTCGGCAGATACGTCCAGAATAATCTCGTCGTGAAATGGAAAATAGTTGCCTAACCCAATAACTTCAGAGTAGCCAAATATCTCACATAGCGCGTTTGTGTACCTGAAATAAACCAAAATTAGGTTGCAGTAAGAACCGATTCACTGATTTTGGAAGACATGATCTTCTTCTTTTTCTTGTAGTAATAAGGAAACTTCGCAAAGATTTTGGGGTGTTTTAACGATGGCAACGTTCCTTTTCCAGATATTTATTTGGTAAGTTTCGGAAAATATCGCAATTGGGGTACTAACCCGACCACATGAAATCATCTTGATCCTCCAGCCCCTGCCGTTGGAGCTTGGGTTCGCCAACGCCTCGCTTGCTTAATAAATATAATTCGTCAAAGGGTAGGTTAGGTTTAAAATAAGGCTGGATAAGCTATGAATTGCGCTGGAGGCCTTGCGCAACATATTCTCCTTTGTCCGTAGCCATTCAAGAGGAGTAGTCACATAGTTGCAAAGCCGAGGCTTAAACTCCCATAATTTTCTCCTCATAATAATTGATATCTGCCCTATGTAGCTATCCTACGCATAGCGACTTCAAAAAAAGTAACTAAGTATATAATCTTATATGGGTACCTGGGCACAGGGATATTGAAGGCAACTGCAGAGCAGACAAGCTGGCCAAAAGAGGCACCACCGATCATATCCTTCCGAGAAATGATTCGGTAGGTATACCCTTGGCCACTTTCGGGCTTCGTGTGAACACAAGCACTATAGGAATTGCAAATGGACTATGGTCAACCATATCATCGTGTGAGACATCCAGGCTAACCTGGCCCTCATATGACAAGGGGTGCACAGGAGCGCTTCTGATTTTAAACAAATCAGTTCTATCCTCCCTGATAAGGGTTCGAACAAGGCATTGTTTAATAGGCACGCATGGTGCTGGAATGGGAGCAAAGACCTTCGACCTTTGTCGCAGCTGTAGATGTACAGAAGAGGAGGAGAGTGTCCTGCACCTTCTCTGCCATTGTGCAGAGCTTAGTAGGCGTAGGTTGGCCATCTTTGGTAAACCTTTTCTACATGACCTTGCTGAGGTCTGTAGTTATGAGGTCAAGGTTCTAACAAAATATATAAATTCCACGAAGTGGTTTGACCCGCTTTAGGCAGGGTAGGGGTTCTCTTTGAGACCGTATAGGGTATTATAATGGGCCCATTGGTGGCCTAAGTAGTGAGTTGTTACCATAGTATCCAGCTCAGCCCTTGCAACCTAACCTAACCTATAATATCTATGTTGTGTTAAAAGAAGGGCACCTATGTTTACTCACTCGGAGCATCTATCTAGGCTCGCATCACACACCTCCACTAAACCGTAGGCTCATTTTTACTATATGCCGAACCACTTGTTTGTCCTTATACTTTATGGTCTTGATATTCTAAGTGAACGACCTCAAGCCATATTTTTAGATACGCGGAATGGAAAGGTTGCTAGGGTCCTGCTCCAAAGTCTTGCTTTTAACGTCAACAACCTTGATCGAAAGAATGTTCTCGAAGTCCTGATGTACTTATTGCTGGTTAAACTCTTTTTCAAAACTTATTTGAGACCCTTATTTAATATAATTTTAGAATGTGAAGTTTTCGAAATTACTGTAGCACGTGGCTATAATGAAGCAGCTTTTCGGGATGACCTAAAGCGACTTTACACTATGGTGGGTGTGGAACGAAAGAAAACCGTTTTCCTGTTCAATGCCGCGCAGGTTGGCTAAAGTTCATATAACAAAAGGTTATACAAAAATAAAACGGCTTGTTTAAAATTTTATAGATTGTTGAAGAAGGATTCCTAGAGCTTATCAATAACATATTAACAGTGGGACAAGTGCCGGCACTCTTTGCCGATGACGAAAAAGATGGTATAGTAACAGCATGTCGTACAGCGGCCGAAGAAGCTGGGTTCTCTGCATCCAAGTAAGGCCAGCTGTCATTAAAAAAATATATTTTTAATGTTGAGAACTATTTTTAATTATCAGAGACTCCGTTTGGGCTTTCTTCTTACGCAATTGCGGCGAAAATTTACACGTCTGCCTGTGTATGTCACCATCCGGAGATGCATTACGTAATAGATGTCGAAGTTTCCCAGGTTTGATTGGTAGCACTTACATAGATTGGGTATTCCCATGGCCACAGCAGGCGCTATCAGCAGTGGCGCAACTCTTCCTTTCACAGCATAAGATGGTGAGCGAGATTTTGCTGATATACTCTCTTTGTATAACGGTTGCTTTTACATATACAGATCCCAGCAGAACATCGTGATTCCATTATTGAGCATGTCGTACACGTGCACACCACCATACAAATGTATTCACGCGAGTACTTAGTAAAGTTGCGACGCAATAACTATGTTACACCGAAACACTATCTAGACTTTATCAACACTTATTTGCGGCTCTTGGGTAAGTAGACAGTCATCAAAAAAGAGTTACTCTCATCTCTTATCTCAACAACTCATTTTTTATTAACGCAGATGAGCGCAACACCTTTATTAGTAATCAACGCAACCGCCTCAAGGAAGGAATTTCAAAAATCGACGATGCCGCCAAGCAAATTGATGAGCTGCGTCTCATAGTTACTGAACAAAAGGCAAATGTCGCCAAAGCATCTGAAGAATGCGAAGCTATGTTGGTGGATATTGAAGCTTCGACACAAAAAGCGAACGCTAAAAAAGCCGAGGCCTCTGAAAAGTCGATTGAGGTTGAAATTAAAGGTAAACAAATTGCTATAGAGAAAGAGGATGCCGAGGAGGCCTTAGCAGAGGCAATGCCTGCATTGGAAGAAGCGCGCCGCGCACTCGCCGATCTTGATAAGGCACAAATTACTGAAATCCGTTCTTTTGCTACACCTCCACCACAAGTGCAAGTCGTCTGTGAGTGCGTGGCCATATTGAAGGGCATAAAAGAGATAAACTGGAAATCTGCGAAAGGTATGATGTCCGATGTTAGCTTCTTAAAAAGTTTAATGGAAATGGACTGTGAGGCGCTCACTGCCAAGCAAATAAATGCATGTCGCGCGCACATGAAAAATTCGAATTTGGATGATATGGAAAAAATTTCCGTCGCTGGTGCGGGTCTCCTGAAATTTGTGCGCGCAGTAATAGCCTTCTTCGAAGTGTATCGCGAAGTGAAGCCCAAGAAGGAACGTGTCGACTTTTTAGTACAAGAGCAAGAGATACAAATTAAGCTGTTGAATCATTTGAATCACGAGATTAATAAGCTGGAAGAACAATTGGATCAGTTGAATCACCGTTATGCTGAGTCAATGAAGCAAATGAAAGCGCTAACCGAAATGATGCGACAAGCTGAACGTAGATTGGTAAGTTCGCTACAGTCTCATAAGCTGACACTTTTTTTTACTTAGTTGAGCAAAGCCTACTGAATATACTCATATTTTTGACATAACGCTAGGTTGTAAGGTCATAAATTAATCGGTGTAAATATAAACTTCCATATATCAAAATGATCAGTGCGAAAAAAGAAGATACGATAAGCCATGTTCTTCCGTCATTTCACAACATATTAAAATGTGTTGGAGTGTAAGAAATTCCTGGAAACGGATAGGGAAATACATACATCTATATTGGGTCCCAGGGCTTGTTTGAATAGAAATGAAAAAGCCTAGACCTAGCTAAAAAGGGCGCATCCCTCGAACCTTGCTTCGTAGACGTCCCAATGAGATTGGTGGAAATTAAGAGAAAGCAGCAGTTGCACATGATCAACTAAGCGCGAAAGGCGTAGACCCAAGTACGGGGCTGTAAAGTGTCGAAGATCACGGGCAACTCTTACAGCATTAGACTAACAAAGTTACTCTTATCATTAAAAGATAGGACTGTAGGCTCATGATGAGTATTCTAACTGGACGATGCCTTCTCGCGTAATTTTATTTCAAATTAGGGCTAGGCAATGACAGCAGAGCACGTGTATGCGTGTACCCTACGCTTGTCAAGATAAACCTCCAGGTATTAGGAGTGATACAGCTATCAGATATATAAACAGCGAGTAGCATATGTCCTATAAAACTTTCTGGAGTTACTTATTAACATACATAAGTCCTGGTTTTTGATAGAGCTTTTCAGTTCAGATTTTCTGATAACACTATAAACTCATTCAGTCTATCTGAGATCCTCACGCACCGGTTAGTTTAACCTAACCTAACATAACTGTCCGTCTTTTCGTCCGTCCGTCTGTATATGCGGCCGTCTGTGGGTAAGATAACTTAAGTAAAAATATTATTGAAATTTACTGCGTGACTTCCTTGTCGTTTATCTCCAATCGCTATTTAAATGAGCGGAATTGGACGATAACCACGCCCATATTTATGTATATAAAATTTGGGAAACACAACAAACGTGATTATTCAGTGAATAAAGTAGCTAAAATAAAAAAATTTCCGTGGATTGTTGTAAAACCTCTTAATCATATTTTTTTTTTTTTTTTTTCAAAAGCGGCATGGCACCGCCCACTTCTGGTAAATACAATTTTTCAAATATTATTGACCGTAAATCAAATAAGGTTTGAGTTGTCATCAGAAACCTTGGTAAGTTGATTAACCCTGCCGCATGAATCTAGAAAAAACGAGCGGAATTGCTGAAGGACCACGCCCACTTTTATATAAAAGTGATTTAGAAAGATCGTAGATGAATTTAATGGGAAATTTCTTTGCGAAACATAACTTGATATCAATGCGATCTTACTTGCAAAGTGTATTTTTAGCAAGAAAATAAGTATACAAAAATTTTGGGTGTGGCACTGCACCTTTTTTCACTAAGCATTTTCACAAGTTTTGGGAGCCATAAATCCAAAACCAGTACCTGGACGAAATTCGTTAAACATATTGTGACGAATATTAGCAACACTAAGGGATTCTCATCTCTAAGCCGGTACTAAGCAGTCACTTGTATCTACATAAACAAATCTATCATTATGTCTACACATATGTATATACAGCAGCGGAGAGATACTCACAAAAGTATGCAATCGTCGGTGGAAGTACTACTCACATATACACGAGCATATTGCTATGCGAGAAGCTATAAACGTGCATCTGTAGTTTATAGCTCGTAACTAAGTAGTAAATTCTAGAAGAAGAAACGCCTATAAGTATGCGAACGAGGAAACCGAAGATTATGAAACCAGGGGGCCTACTCTGTATTGCGATGCGAAAGAAAAAATACGCGAAATCGCAAAATCGGTACTCTGTATCTTGACACTCGCATGTATATTTTGACTTTCGCATTCACAATTTGCCCATTCGCAATTTTTCTCCCTTTTCGCATTGCTGGCACTCTGTAAAGCGAAAGCGAATGTCAAACAGCATTCATTTTCGCATTTTTCTTGCTACAAGTAATAGGCATTCGCATTGTTCAAATATGTAAGTATTAATTGATGATTTTATAAATTGATATCTTTATATTCATTTAAAAATATATAGGAAAACTCAAAAAACAAAACAAACACAAAAGCAACAATTTGTAATCCTAGTGGACTTAAAATACATAAATAAATAACAATTAAATCGAAACCACTTTTTTATAAAGCATTTCTATTTGAAATCATGTCATTTTTTATTTGTTCTCTGATACCACTAGCAATATTTCCCATTCTATGATTTTCCACGTTTTCTGTATTTATCACGTTCACTTCTTCCAGTTCAATTTCTGAACTGGGAGGATTTCTTCATTTAAATCAATCCTTTCTTCATTTAAATCGTTCCATAATGCTACAGAATCCTTTTTTTAATTTGTTCAACAAAAATTAATCGTTTTCCGAAATTGTAATCGCCTTGTTTCTTTTGTTCTCTTTCTTTGAGTTTGGTCAGTGATGCATACTCAAACAAAAAATTAGCGAAAAATAAAAAAGCGACATTGTTAGCGATGCGATAGCGCTACAGAGTTCCAATTACCTTTCGCATCGCAATCTATTTTCGCATCGCACTGCCTTTCGCATCGCAATACAGAGTAGGCCCCCAGCATATGCTGAGGCATGAGCAATCAGTTTGATTTAAGCACGCTATCAGTTGCTCAGTACAAGTGTTAGTAAGAAGTATTTTCAAAGTAGTCTAATAAAGACCATTTTGCATTATTGAATATTGGAATTATTTATTCAACAGTTTAGCGATACGAACGTTAGTAGGAGGTTGCAAATAAGAGGAACTTCAGTAAATTCCTTACAATATTTATATTAAATTTCCATTATTTCTTAAAACATGTACGAAATCGGATAAAGACCACGCCTGCTTAAAAAAAAAGATTTTTAAATGTGCCGTAGACGAATAAAATAGGATATATCTTTTACTAATTTTTACTTTTAAAGTATTGTCATGGATATTAGCATCACTAAGCCATACCATCACTGGGGCGATGCTAAGGCCATGCTAAGCGATATTTACGTCAATAATCAAATCATGTATACACATATATAAGGCCGCCGAGAGATGTCACACACAGATGCATTTACTTATACGCCTATGTGTGCGCGAGAGACTGTAAACTACAAACATTCACATCAATAATTCAATCATTATGTATCTACATAAACGAATAAATAATTGCGTCTACACATATGTACCATGTACGAATACGAGCAGCGGAGAGTCAATGCACTAACACATGCATATATCTGAGAAGTTTGCGAGCTACTGGACTAGTAGATTCTGGAAGCGCCTAAAAGATGTATAAAATTGTGCAATTTTAGTTATAGCTGAGAAGTTTGAGAGCTCATGGACAATGCTAGTAGATTCTAGAAAAATGCGAACGAGGAAACCAAAGAGTATAAAATGCCACAGATGTAGAGGCGCTGTAATTCAGTTTGATTTGAGTTGTCAAGCAGTTGCGATTAAGACGATATCTAGCAAGCAATAGCAGTATTATTTTGAATAGTAGAGTTTCATTGAGCTATCAATCAGTTTGGTTATTAAGCAAGCTATTCGTTGCACAGTTTGAGTTATTGTGAAGTACTTTAATAAAGGCCATTTTGCATTATTACAAATTGAAGTTATTTATTCAACAGTTTAGTGATTCGAACTTAGCAGAGGATTGCAAATAAGAGGATTTGCAGAAAATTCGTTACAGTATATTTATAGCACGAAAATGAGTTTAAACAAATTTTGAAAGATGAGCGTGGCACCTCTCCTATTTGGAAAAATTACTATTTTATGTTTGAAGAGCCATAACTGGAAGAAGAAATTTCCTTTCGTGAATAAACTCGGTACCCTTATTTCCTTTACAAAAGGATTGTTTTTAAATAAAATTGGGGAAATTGGTTAAGAACACGCACACTTTTGATTATACTTAGTGTCAACAGATTGTAGCTAACTAAACTGTACGATAGAAGCTCTCAGCCGAGTATTTAATGTGCAGTTACAACCGAACTTAGCCACCCTTACTAACTTATCTTTAATTTTGTCTCATTTTAGATCGCTTCCAACAAACTCATTAGCGGCCTGAGCTCTGAACGTAGTCGTTGGGCTGTAGATATGGAAAACTTTCGCATTCAGAAAATCAATATGATTGGTGAATGTTTGTTGTGCGCCTCTTTCTTAGCCTACACGGGCGCTTTCTCATGGGAATTTCGTACTGCTATGGTATTCGAAGATTGGCTTAAAGATATAAAAGATCGTCTAATACCAGTACCAACACCATTTCGTATTGATGATAGTCTAACTACAGATGTTGAAATATCTACTTGGACCTCAGAGGGCTTACCACCCGATGAACTATCCGTACAAAATGGCATTCTAACAGTGCGCTCATCGCGTTTCCCACTCTGCATCGATCCACAGCTACAAGCTTTACATTGGATAAAAAAACGTGAGGCGCGACAAAATCTAAAGACGCTCTCGTTCAGCGATTCCGACTTTTTGAAACAACTTGAAATGGCGCTAATGTATGGATATCCAGTACTTTTTGAAGATGTTGATGACTACATAGATCCAGTTATTGATAATGTGCTCAGTAAGGATGTACAAATTGTTAGTGGACGTAAATTTATTGTATTAGGTGATAAAGAAGTTGACTTTGATCCGAATTTCCGTTTATATTTAACTACAAAATTTGCTAATCCAAAATTTGATCCTGCCGTTTTTGCTAAAGCAATGGTTATTAATTACACCGTTACACAAGCTGGCTTGGAAGATCAGCTGCTAAGTGTTGTCGTACGTTCGGAACGTCCAGATTTGGAGCAACAACGTGAATTGCTTATAGCGCAAACAAGCGAAAATAAACAGTTATTGCAGCAGCTCGAAGATTCTTTGCTGCGCGAATTGGCTACTTCCACCGGTAATATGCTTGACAATGTCGAGTTGATCGAGACACTGGAAAATACTAAAACTAAAGCTGCTGCTGTTTCCGAACAACTGCAATTGTCGGCCGAAACGAGTAAAGATATTGAAAAGCTACGTAACGGTTATCGTCCTGTTGCTGTACGTGGCGCTGTGCTCTTCTTTGCTCTCTCTGATATGTCTACCGTGAATAGCATGTATCAGTATGCTTTAGCTGCTTACTTAGATGTGTTCGGATTTTCGTTGCGCAAGTCTGTGCCAGATACGGTGCTCGCTAAACGGTTGGGCAACATAATAAAGACTTTGACTGAAAATGTATACTACTATGGCTGTACAGGATTCTTTGAGCGTCACAAATTGCTTTTCTCATTCCAAATTGCTACCAAGCTCGCAAAGAGCGATGGCAGTTTAACGCAGCTTGAATTGGATTTCTTTATTAAGGGCGCTATAACATTGACGAAGAGCGAGCGTGCATGTCCGGTCAAGTGGATGACAGATAAAGGCTGGGAAGATCTCGTGAAACTATCCAACGATTTTCCGGAGCAATTTGGTACTTTACCCGATAGTTTGGGCCGTATATCGCAAGAATGGAAAGAGGTAGGTTTGGAAATCTTTTTTATTCATTCTCTTCATCTTTATAAACGTAAAGACATACACACGTCTTTCGATCCTTAACGAAACTTTTTAACTCCTGTGATGATAATCTTTGGTCGCGGTATGAGGGAATCCAGAATGTAAGTAAGTCTAAGCATAGGCGTAGTCTTTGGGAGTGGTCTGCTGTGTATATGACGAAATATCGAATAGAATGTAGGTTAAGTCGTAGTATGTAGCATTGGCACGTATATAAGGGAATACAGAATGAAAGCACAAGCGTAGTCACAACATTGTACAGTTGATATAGGTGAAAACATTCCCGCTCCGACTCAAAATCCCCTAAAAACTTCTACTACCACTTTCAATGCAGCTTCCACTCCCTCATTTAAGCATACTCCCTTTCCAATCATGTGGTAAACCAAACAGAATAGGTCAAGACCCTGGAAAACACACACATATATACGATAACTCTACTCAACTCTATAAAAGCAACGAACTCAAAGAATTTTTTTTAATATATGAATCTGGTATTCATATTTGATGTTCTAGCTTCAACTTCTTTAAGCCATTTTCATTTATAAAAACAGCTTTTCGGTAGATTATCTTAATATATATTTTATCTCACACGCCTACAAAAAATATTTAATTTCATATTTTTCTTTCTCAGAATATTCAATCAGTAGTTAACTTTAATCTTACATTACATTTCTAACCTAACTTTTTTCTCTTACTGTTTCCATTTATACACATTTACCTTCCGGAAATGGCATTCATATATGAAACTCTTCTCAATTTCCTTTGCAACTATCGTTTTCACATTTCATACATCTTTCAATACTTAATCTCGTATGCTCAGTGGTTTGACTTGGAGAATCCGGAAGAAGTAACATGTCCGGGCGAATACAACATCAAATGTAATGCATTTCATGTAAGTCTATTATGTAATCAAATGCATACATACATATAGAAGTACATGTGGCCATACATATTGAAAAAAAAAGATATTTTTATACTCAGCGTGCTTTGCGCACAGAGTATATTAACTTTGATTGGATAACGGTTGGTTGTACAGCTATAAAGGAAACGAGATAGATATAGACTTCCATATATCAAAATCATCAGTATCGAAAAAAAGTTTGACTGAGCCATGTCCGTCCGTCCGTCCATCTGTTTGTTAACACGATAACTTGAGTAAATTTTGAGGTATCTTGATGAAATTTGGTGTGTAGATTCATGGGCACTCATCTCAGATCACTATTTAAAATGAACGATATCGGACTATAACCACGCCCACTTTTTCGATATCGAAAATTTCGAAAAATAGAAAAAGTGCGATAATTCATTACCAAAGACAGATAAGGCGATGAAACTTGGTAAGTGGGTTGACCTTATTACGCAGAATAGAAAATTAGTAAAATTTTGGACAATGGGCGAGGCACCCCTCACTTTTAAAAGAAGGTAATTTAAAAGTTTTGCAAGCTGTAATTTGGCAGTAGTTGAAGATATCATGATGAAATTTGGTAGAAACGTTACTCCTATTACTATATGTGTGATACAAAAATTAGCAAAATCGGATGAAGAACAAGTCCACTTTAAAAAAAAATTTTTAAAGTCAAATTTTAACAAAAAATTTAATATCTTTACAGTATATAAGTAAATTGTGTTAAATTCAAATACAGTAATGATATGGTTGAACAAAATACAAAAATAAAAGAAAATTTCAAAATGGGCGTGGCTCCGCCCTTTTCACTTAATTAGTCTAGAATACTTTTAATGCCATAAGTCGAACAAAAATTTACCAATCCTTGTAAAATTTGGTAGGGTCTTAGATTCAAGGACGGTAACTGTTTTCTGTGAAAATGGGCGAAATCGGTTGAAGCCACGCCCAGTTTTTATACACAGTCGACCGTCTGTCCTTCCGCTCGGCCGTTAACACGATAACTTGAGTAAAAATCGATATATCTTTACTAAACTTAGTTCACGCACTAATCTGAACTCACTTTATGTAGGTATAAAAAATGGCCGAAATCCGACTATGACCACGCCCACTTTTTCGATATCGAAAATTACGAAAAATGAAAAAAATGCCATAATTCTATAACAAATACGAAAAAAGGGATGAAATATGGTAATTGGATTGGTTTATTGACCCAAAATATAACTTTAGAAAAACCTTTGTAAAATGGACACCTACCATATTAAGTAGAAGAAAATGAAAAAGTTCTGCAGGGCGAAATCAAAAACCTTTGGAATCTTGGCAGGAATACAGTTCGTGGTATTACATATATAAATAAATTAGCGGTACACGACAGATAATTTTCTGGGTCACCCTGGTCCACATTTTGGTCGATATCTCGAAAACGCCTTTACATATACAACTAAGGGCCACTCCTTTTTAAAAGCCCCATTAATAGCTTTAGGTTGATACCCATATCGTACAAACACATTCTAGAGTCACCTCTGGGCCACCTTTATGGCGATATCTCGAAAACGGGTCCACCTATAGAACTAAGGCCCATTCCCTTTTAAAATACTCACTAAAACCTTTCATTTGATACCCATATCGTACAAACGCATTCTAGAGTCACCCCTGGTCAACCGTTATGGCGATATCTCAAAAGGCATCCACCTATTGAACTAAGACCCACTCGCTTTTAAATAATCATTAATACCTTCTATTTAATGCCCATGTCATACAAAGACATTTCAGGGTTACCCTAGGTTCATTTTCCTACGTGGTGATTTTCCCTTATTTTGTCTCCAAAGCTCTCAGCTGAGTATGTAATGTCCGGCTACACCCGAGCTTAGCCTTCCTTACTTGTTTAACTTATTTTCGAAAACTGGTGTTGAGTTGCAATGGTGAAGCAATGGTCAATGTTTAATAGAAACATTTCAGATTATAACAAACTAAAAGGAAATCTGTTTAGTAATAAACCTATCACAGTGATTATTTAAAAAGGCACTGATCTGGTGTTGGATTTTCCATGGAATAGATACCATGCCACATACATGCATGGTGGTAGTAGTAATTGCTGTATAAGGGCATGACACCACGTGTGAGGTGTCTTTGGTTCTACAGTCGAAAATTCCAAAGTTTTCATGTAGCTTCTACCATAACTGAGAAATTTATCAACTGCCCTCCACTGCTTTCTGTGAAGGCGAGTTTTGATTCGACGACGTAGCCAAATACATCATATCCGCCGGATACAATGAGTTGACTTTTTTCTTAAGGCTTATGAGTGTTGTTTCACATCTGTTAGGATCTTAACCCTTCGCATTACAGAACCGTCTATCATAAGGTTTACTAGTCAGGTTTGAAGTGACTTCTCCAAATCTTTAAGTACCATAATAGCTATCAGATCAACGCGTTTTTATTCTTGGACTTTTTTAACCTGTAGAAGAATATTTGATCAGCAAACCTGAACCTCACATGAGCGCGCAACTGCTTCTCTAAACAGGTCCCAGTAAATTCTCTAGTAAAAACAAAGTATGTTTTGTGGTGAATAATAACAGGGGTAATTCGACATCCAGCGTTTTAGCTGAATTGCTGTGAAAAAGGTCTTGATTTCGGCGAACAGAATCGCATAATTGACAGTGTTGAAAGTTTGTATAGCTATACGGAACAACATGGGCTCAGGTGAGATATTTAATTAGGAACAAATGTGCTTTATATGTCTTCTTAATTGAATATATACAACTTAGAGGTTTTGCACGAATTGTGCTTGTTTTGATTATTCCAAAGGGGTGAGGATCGATCTCTTTGATTTGGTTCCCTGGTCTTGAAAACACATACTGGAAAAGGCTGCAGGCCTGTCAAAATGCTGCAATCAGAACTGCAACGGGATGTCTCCTTATGACCCCTGAGCATCACCTTCATAGTGAAGCCAGATGGCTCAACCGAAATGCTGAGCAGGCAGTTTTTGCTAAATTGTGACAAATGGGGAAACCTAGCCCCATCTCAAATAGGTTTAAGGGAACAACCCCATAAGCACTATGATAAGCTCCTGTACCTGCCAACACAGCCGTTTTATCCAGGCGAGCATAAGGAAGCCCTAGGTAAAACTCGCACAAAATCGGTAAACGCCTTTGCCGGGAAGCGCCCGGTTAACCCTGTTATCAATATACACTATCCTACTCTTGCAGAAGAACAAAGCACACTAACAATATAGACACAATTTTCCCTGTCTCAACTTCGTTCTGTATACTTTAAAGATTAAACTCTTACTTATCCAGAATCAACCCCGATATGCGTAATGTATGTATGTTCTGCATGCAATGTGCTCCCACATGACACCATACATCCTTTTAATTGTAATGTGGAACCTACGCCTCTAACACCAAACACCCTACAGTTCGCCCTGTAAACTACCAGTTTCCTAGGACTACCGTTAAAGGATTTTGATGACAAAGAGTGAGTGGTAGCAATCATTGAAGCACTAATTGCACAGCAACAACAATTTCATCTTCTGGTATGGAGCATCTTCTTTCATTCGCATAACATAACCTGCATAAAGAATCTTGGCGCATTTTAACTGATTTAAACTGACTTAACTATGTGATTATTCTTCTTAAAGCGATAAAGAGACTTCCCCAAAGTTTTGGAGGACTGTTATAGATGTGGGTGGTTTTTTGCCAGATAGTGATCCGATATTGAAAGGGCACTATTAAACTATTTCGGGAATGATATGATCACGTTCAACCTTCTAGAAAATCCCACTTTCCTTCCTCCGTGAGGAATTTGCATGGCCAAAGCCTCGCTTGCTAAATCTGTATACGAGACGATCCGTGTTTGTAACAGGATTTGTTTAGTGCTAGTGAGGTTTGCAATTGTGTTGGAGAAGCTACGTATTATACTGGCAAACTCTTGTAGGAGTTACGCTTCACAAACCCTTGAATCCCGCGGTACGACACCTCAAATGTAAGCTACAGCAACAAAAAAACAAATAACAAACATTTTTCAGGTTCGATTCGAGCTCAAGTCCAGAACAATAATTTTTATAATAATTATTGTTTTTATAATTTTTCTATAATTTATAAATTGTTAGAGCAGCGTTTCCAAAATGTACAAATGATGACGGCCTAGCAACCATCGAAATGGATGCAGCTCATGGTGGAATAACCAGGTGAAATAAGTCGTCAATTGTCTCGCTCTAAATTCTTCTTTGTTCTGTCATTCGGCTATCTGAAAAATTTTCACCAATGTTGTCCCCGAAAAAGGGTTGCTTTTTGCATTTTTCAGGAGTAAAATATGCCATTTTTGGTACTTTTTTCACAAACTATTAGGTGAATACCCATGGATCTTTGCTGGATTTAATTACAGAAATTCACCATTTAGGGTATCTTTGGTGTTGGCTACCATAAGTAAGGCCGTGCTAAACTAATACTTCCATATTTTTATACTCAGTTGAGCAGAGCTCACAGAGTATATTAACTTTGATTGTATAACGGCTGGTTGTACAGGTATAAAGGAATCGAGATAGATATAGACTTCCATATATCAAAATCATCAGTATCGAAAAAAAATTCGATTGAGCCATGTCAGTCCGCCCGTCCGTCCGTCCGTCTGTCCGTTAACACGATAACTTGAGTAAATTTTGAGGTATCTTGATGAAATTTGGTATGTAGGTTCCTGGGCACTCATCTCAGATCGCTATTTAAAATGAACGATATCGGACTATAACACCCGCCCACTTTTTCGATATCGAAAATTTCGAAAAATCGAAAAAGTGCGATAATTAATTACTAAATACGGATAAAGCGATGAAACTTGGTAGGTGAGTTTAGCTTATGACGCAGAATAGAAAATTAGTAAAATTTTGGGTAATGGGCGTGGCACCGCCCACTTTTAAAAGAAAGTAATTTAAAAGTTTTCCAAGCTGTAATTTGGCAGTCGTTGAAGATATCATAATGAAATTTGGCAGGAACGTTACTACTATTACTATATGTATCTCAATAAAAATTAGCAAAATCGGAGAACGACCACGCCCACTTTTAAACAATTTATTTTTTTTTTAAGTCAAATTTTAACAAAAAATCTTTACAGTATATAAGTAAATTATGTCAGCATTCAACTCCAGTAATGATATGGTGCAACAAAATACAAAAATGAAATAAAATTTCAAAATGGGCGTGGCTCCGCCCTTTTTCATTTCATTTGTCTACGATACTTTTAATGCCATAAGTCGAACAAAAATTACCAATCCTTGTGAAATTCGGTAGGGGCTTAGATTCTAGGACGATAACTGTTTTCTGTGAAAATGGGCGAAATGGGTTGAAGCCACGCTCAGTTTTTATACACAGTCAACCGTTTATTCTTCCGCTCGGCCGTTAACACGATAATTTGAACAAAAATTGATATAAAAATAAACAAAAAAAATTAATGTAAGGCGCGATAACCTCCGAAGAGATCTAAGGCCGAGCTTCTCTTCCAATTTGCGTCGTGCTCCTCTAATTTTCCCTACAAATTGGCCGGACGGGACCTACATGTGTTATGCCGACTCCGAACGGCTTCTGCAAGGCAGATGAGTTTTCACTGAGAGCTTTTCATGGCAGAAATACACCCGGAGCGCTTGCCAAACACTGCCGAGGGGCGACCCCGCTTAGAAAAATTTTCATTTAATTGAAAAACCTTATTTCTAAAACTTTGATGTTGTTTTACCCGGGGTGCGAACCCAGGGCATATCTTTACTAAACTCAGTTCATGTACTTCTCTGAACTCACTTTGTATTGGTATACAAAATGGCCGAAATCCGACTATGACCACGCCCACTTTTTCGATATCGAAAATTACGAAAAATTAAAAAAATGGCATAATTCTATACCAAATACGAAAAAGGGGATGAAGCATTCTGATTGGATTCGTTTATTGACGCAAAATATAACTTTAGAGAAAACTTTGTAAAATGGGTGTGACACCTACCATATTAAGTAGAAGGAAATGAAAAATTTCTGCATGGCGAAATCAAAAACCCTTGGAATCTTAGCAGGAACACTGTTTCGTAGTATTACATATATAAATAAGTTAGCGGTACACGACAGATAATTTTCTGGGTCACCCTGGTCCACATATTGGTCGATATATCGAAAACGCCTTCACATATACAACTACCTCCACTCGCTTTTAAAACCTTTTATTCCTTTAATTTGGTACCCATATCGTACAAACACATTCTAGACTCACCCCTGGTCCACCTATAGAACTAAGGCTCACTCTCTTTTAAAATACTCATTAGCACCTTTCGTTTGATACCCATATTGTACAAACACATTCTAAAGTCACCCCTGGGCCACCTTTATAACGATATCTCGAAAAGGCGTCCTCCAATAGAACTAAGGCCCCTCCCTTTTATGATACTCATAAACACCTTTCATTTGATACCCATATCGTACAAACAATCTAGAGTCACCCCTGGTCCACCTTTATGGCGATATCCCGAAAAGACGTCCACACATAGAACTAAGGCCCACACCCTTTTAAAATACTCATTAACACCTTTCGTTTGATACCCATATTGTACAAACACATTCTAAAGTCACCCCTGGGCCACCTTTATGGCGATATCTCGAAAAGGCGTCCACCTATAGAACTAAGGCCACCGCCCTTTTAAAATAGTCATTATACATCATCATACTCTCGGCTAAACAGTGGTATTCTAAATATACAAAAAAAAATTTAACTCACTTTTACTGTTTGGCCCTAAAAATCAGAACACTAAATTGAGAGGATGTTACACTTAAGGTTTGTAATTTAGAATATATGAATCCAGCTCGTTTCGGATCGGCATCTTATCGTTTTAGGCCGAATGCCACTGGGCTGGTCTATCTCCTGATATATTTTGGTAATAATAACTTAGTAACATTCGTAATACATCATGAATTCAACTGTCAAGAACTTTAGAGGGATCTTCTGATTAAGTTTGGTTTTTTATGTATTAGAAGAGCACATGTTTTAGTCTCTACTCTCATCGACAAATCAGTAAAGCAGATGAATATGTCAATGAATTTTAAGGGACGGAAACACATTTAAGACTGTCACGATCACTTCCAAGTGTGACTGTAAAATTTTTCATCGAACCCGAGATCCATTAGGTTTTGCCAAAGGCATAATACATGTTTCTTTTATGACCGGCTTTTCAATGAAAGTTTCAACTGCAGTTGAAATTGAGCTCAGTTAAAATGGCCAAATTGAATGTTTTATTTTATCCTAAAAGTAATGTTAACTCACATTAGTGCTTTGTGTTCAATTTTGCATTGGCGTTAGGTGGCACTGATATAATATTGGCCGATCCCGTGATTTTTGAGGAACAATTTTATCTGTGACAACAGGAATCAGTTTTATATTTTTCCCTGTGGATTGTGTTGCGAATAATAAACTCTGCGTAATTATTTGGGAGATCTACTGTTATTCAGTCGCAGCTTAAGTAACTTTCTCATTGCATTGGTTCATAACATAGAAGCGATTTGTTCCTGTGACGAGAGCTATGTTTGAGTCTGTGATTGGTAACGGGAAATAATGCTGTCACATTCAATCAGTCACGAATATCCCTTGTAAGCTGTCGCTGAAATGTACTGTGATATTTCAGTAGCTGTGAAAAAATCGCAGGTACACGGATATTTGCCAACTCTACACTGGTATGCTGAAAAAACCAATTTAGGTAATGGCTTTCGTAGCAAGGTATTTATTTTTCTACTCCTATTTTTTCAAAGAGGGTAAAAATTTTACCCTCTTCTGACCGCCGAAAATACATCACTACCGTTTCAGATAGCGTACATCTTCTGTCTTTTTTTATTTACTTCACCTGGTGATTCCACCATGGATGCAGCTATGGCAGGTGTCTTAAAAATGTTCTTTCTTCTATTCCACAAATTTAAAAAAAAATTTCTATTATAGAAAAATAAAAATCATAAAAATTATTGTTCTGTCATTGAACGTGAATCAAACCTGGAATCGTTTGTCAGTATGCGGTTAAAACAAAAACTCCACGGTGGCCGCCTAGTTCTGCTCTGTTAACTAACAATTATAAATGTCACCTTAAAAATGCCAATGAAGACTGTTGAAATATAACAGTAGACAGTATGACAGAAATTTCTCTTTCAACAGAAAAATCAGTTAGATAGGTTGACAGTCTGTCATTTTTACAGAATATTGTTGGCTTCTTTGTCCTTTTGACGAAAAACTCCGTTGAGTTGACCATAATGCGATCAATTTCACTGTTGTAACTGTTAATTCAAAAACAACATTTGTTGTAGTTGATTTGATGATTTTACTAGCTTCATTCCTTTTGGTGCACATTAAAACAGTTATGGTCGTCGAATAAGTTACACTAGTCGCTTGTTCGCTGTGCGACGGAGTGGGTGCCGCTCTCTTTTTCTGCATCAATACTTTTTTAGCTGAAACATCATCTTTCAAGCGCACAAAATGGCCTAACCAGCAAAGCTGCTGCGTTTAAACGCGCTGGTCTATGTTGATGTCCACGTAAAGCTGGTACAGCGCATTAATAAACCTTTTTCGTTACTCGGCGTCGCCAACGTGTAGAGTTCTTTAACTTTTCAATTGCCTACTTAGTCCAAAGTGGCATTTATTGGCAAGAGCGATTCTGCGCTGGATTTGAAATCCTGATGTTGGTATTTGTGCTAATGATGTTTCCCAAATAAAAGAAGTCCTTAACTATTTCGAAATTATGGCTACCAACAGTGGCGCAAATCCGCTTACTCTTTGCTTGCTAAGAGTAAATACTTCGTTTTGCCCTCGTTCGCCATTAAGCACATATTTCCACTCCTTTTTACAGTTAGGAGTAAGCAGAACCTACGCCGCCTGTGTTCAGGCCGGTGATATGAATGTCGTCAGCATATGCCAGTACTTGCATTGTTTGATTTACTTTGAGCTATTTTTATAATTCTTTGAATTTCTCAAATTTATATATACAAATTTTTCTCAATTCCCTTCTTTTTATTTTCTTTCCAACAACGTACATCTATCCATACGATTTGTTGCCAACTTCCGCTTGCTTACTTGCCGGTCGGTCATCAAAGAAATTAATGTTCCTGCGTTGCTTCCGCGTCGATCGAATATTTCGTGCAATAAATGAATACATCGTGGATACCATGGATGAGTTTTATATAACACCACCAGTGATTAGTTTTGCCAACATCTACGAGCAGACCAACTGTAATATGCCAGTTTGTTTTATTCTTAGCGCCGGCTCTGATCCTACGAATGATTTAATGAAATTGGCAGATCAAGTGGGCATTGGTATGGGCAATTTTTGTCACATCTCATTGGGACAAGGACAAGAGAAGGTGAGTAAATATGTATGAAAGAATGTGTTCTGTTGTATTGTTTTTCTGTGCGAACCATTGTTATTGTAGTTATTTACGAGCATATCCTGGCAACGAAGTACACAATGACAATGAAGAAATTACTTTACGCTTTGGTAGTGTGGGCGTTGTTTGCTTGTTTGTATTTGTTACCTGTTCTTGCTTTTTATTGTCACATCTTATTGTTGTATGCTCAACAATGAATCTCAATCTTGTGTCCATTTTTAGGTGTGTACTTTAAGCAACAATAATAGAGAAGCATGTCACTTAGCTGTACAAATACTTACTATATAGATTAGATTGGTTTCAATTTCCATACATTTTGCTAAAGTTTTTCAGATCTTCCCTCCGGCAGCACGATATGGAAGTAGGATGAAGTGGAGCATATAAGATGGAAAAAGATTATTTTGTTCAAAAATTGAGATCGCTACACCGAGCACCGCTATTTTGGAAAATATTTTTTGATGGACTTAGTTCCGTATATGGCTAGGTTAGGTAGGGTTGAACTGTCCGGTCAATAGAGCCTTCACATAAACTGAATGTGTGCATAGTGTTACAGCAATTTATTTGACGACTAGATTGAATTAGGTACCAGAACTTGTGTTATAGAATAACTCCGTCCTCCTGGCAAATAAGTTTTCTAGAACCTTCCTTAATTGCTGCCTCAAAATCTGGCAACTCTGCCACCCCTAGTAGCTGGAGACTTGACATCGCGAGCGCAGGACACGAACATAAAACTAGATCAACCGTTTCTTCCTGCAGCTCCCACATCTGTTGCTACCGATGAGGCCTTTTTTTATAAGCATTGATCTTATTTTCATAGTCTGTTGCCGGAGGGAGTATCTTGAAAACTTCAGAAAAATACTCATCTAATATAAGTATATGTAGGTAATCGCGGGTATGTACGTACATATGTGGTATGCGTATTGAGTGGCATGACAAAAAGAATAATAATAATAATAGATCTAATATTTTTGTAGGTGGTGAACAGTTTGAAGAATTGAAGCGGAAAATTTCGTTGGTATCAAACGTAATAAAATTTTGCCAAATTAGCACTTCAGTGAGAATTATTGTCTGCTGCATACGTTGCTTACAAACACACACATAGAAATTGACGTCATACTTATGTTTAATGAAATATAAAACTTTGGCAGCGTTTTCTATGCTATAGTAACTAATTGAAGCTTCACAACCTTTGTTTCTTTAACATGAAATAATATTGTAACGAATTTTGGGGAAATTCCGCTTATTTGAAACCTTCTGCAAACGTTCGAATCGCTAAACTGTTGAATATTCAGTATTGCAAACTGGTCTTTATTTAGATTACTTTAGGAGTTATACTTCACAACGAATATCGTTTTTAGCTCAAAGCTGAATTAGTTATAACTCAGCTTGCGCTGCTTTTATAATCTCCGTTTCTTCGCTCACCCATTTCTCTTAAGATCTAGTAATTTCGCGAACAGTTGTACCTCATGCTTGGTAATTGAGCTATATGCGTGTGAGTAACTACTTCGGCTGATGACTACATGTGCGTGTGAGATGAGACATCTCACTTCTCGTCGCCTTCCATGTTTTTATGCGTGTAAATGATGATTGAAGGGTTCATTTACACAAGTGTGTTTTTTGTTGTTGCGTGATTATTTACTAACAACTTAGTGATGTCAACATTCGCCGCAATATCTTTAATGTTACATACATTGTCCGGGAATGCATTCTTTACCTTTGATTACAAATATGTGTACATTTGAAAATTCACAGCTGAAAAGTCTACTACCTAGTATCGTTTCCAAAATCGTCTTTAAGTCGGAAAAGGCCTAGCAATTCACAAATATCGGCTTAAGACTCTGTTCTTCATTCTTAAAGATATCATTTCCAAACTCTTAGATTTTAGAATACTCAGCGCGGCCACTCCGTCTAACTAAGCTTCAGGGCTCACAGAAGTTTGTACAGAAGTTTGCAACATCTATTCACCAAGGGTAAAGGCTCGCTACGGCCTGTTACGTAGGAACTTCTTCCTGTTAATTGTAATTCGTCATTGACTTGAATGAGCATTTCCTATCTGAAATCAAATATTTTAAGGACAATGATGTAAGGTCATGTACTTTTTTCGTTACGTGGAAAAACGACATGTTTTCTGCAATAACCGGGTTGTTCAGCCACGGTGTTACACTCTGTAGCAGAGAGCCCCTACGTGCGTGGACCTACTTCTCCTCTTGATTTCCTAAACCCTTAAACCTAACCTATCCCGGCCCGTGCATTTTCCACACCTGGAACCGCGTTTTGCATTACTTCCGGTATGGAAATGCGCTACGTGAGCTCGTTGGATACTCTTACGTTATTCGAAAAACTTAAATTTAAAGGCCGGAAAGTATAGTTAACCGGCTGTAAACGAAATGATGTATGAAAACAACTTCGTCTCTTTTGCAAACGCAACCACTTTCCAGGATTCAGACCTCGCGATCACAAGACACAACCACAACGTACTTATCCCTTCTTTACTACAACCCACACTTCCCCGATCTGCTGTAGTTGACTAAGCTAAGTTTACAGGTATGTACAATCTGAAGGTAGTGTCCTTTTAGTGCGCTCATCATGAAAAATGCCACATGCATAACGGATGAGGTAGCTGAAAGTAGACATCACAATTAGATTGGGAGAGATAGAAAGAAACATGAATTGCACATGATCGATCAAGCAGGAAAGGTATGGACCCAAGCGCGAAGCTGTAAAGCATCAAAGATCGCGTGCTGGTCTTTAGACCATAGGGATTAAAGGCCCATGATGGGTATGCTCCTCGTCAGTAGTAGCAGATTTAGGAAGTGCTGGCTTCACGAGGAAACAATGGAGCATGTTCTGTGCTCGTGTCCTGCGCTCGCCAGCTATGCGAAGTGACACAGCTATCTGATCTAGGAGCAGCGACAAGCATAGGTCCTGGGAAGCTTCTAGATCCCAATTTTAATAGAGGTTTTCAATTTTGTCGCTAAGCAAACTTCTGATTACGCTATGGACACAATCAATCTATGTGAAGTCATATTGGACCGACTAACTCAACCTAACCACTTGTATATCATTACCCTTAAACCTTCTCTCTACAACAACGCCTTTCTAGCTTGATCGATAACGTACATCTTCCGTCTCCTTTTGATTTCTCTTAAGGGAATGGGGACATCTACCGTAGATTCATCGAGTGCTGCACTTTCCTTTTGTCTGTTTAATGCTTGTTCGTACTGCGGGGAACTTCTTGCGCTATGGGAGATAACTGCCTTAGTGTCTACGTGATTGGGATTTTAATATTTCACACAATATTATTGCAATTTAGTAATGCAATGGCTATTCATGGAGGTGTCCATTGTGAACAGTCTAAAATTTTTTGGAAGGTTATTGTGCCTTGTATTAATTTATTTATTGTTTGTGAACAGAACTCTATGAGGAAGAGAGAATCCATATACTGACCTTGACTCAAAGGTCTGGTTCACGAGTTTATCGAAATTTGATGACGAAAGACAGGAGCTGGCATCTATAGGTCACAAACTTTAAGCAGCAGGAAGCCATACAGTAGAAGTTTGCGACCGATAATGTCTACGAAGGGGGTTGTCCTCACGAAGTATCCACGCATCCTTGTGTACCTTGCAGTCTTACGCAATTACTTCTAAACTAGTGGATGAATGTATAGGAACAAAGTTTTTCTGAACATGCCGGCTACCTAGCTAAAAAGGGTGCTATAGCAGCATTCCATGGCCCATAGA
This sequence comes from Eurosta solidaginis, assembly GCF_040869045.1. Taxonomy (NCBI): domain Eukaryota; kingdom Metazoa; phylum Arthropoda; class Insecta; order Diptera; family Tephritidae; genus Eurosta; species Eurosta solidaginis. The sequence continues at coordinate 340,296,603 of NC_090319.1, read as the reverse complement.
CCTTCTGTGGAATCACAAAGCACACACTAGGGAGACCATAAGCAACTGGGAAACAAAGCAGATCAGTCAAAACGTGTCGTTTTTGTGAGCTGGATGATGAATCATTCTCCGCGTTGTTCTGGCAAAGCAGAGATGGGAGAGTCTCGGTGCCGTGACCCTTAGCACTTCGTGAAATAGAGAAGAAATCCTGAATAGATACTTGAGCATACACTTTCAAAGCGTTCCATTCATATTATTTTTGTAAAAAAAAACTAAATATTTCTTAAAATCTGCTCTGGAATGTTCGTTAATGAAGCAACTTGTGCTATGGGAAAAGGAAACATTCATAAATTCAATTAGAAAATTATTGACTCGATGGGGAGTCTGTGTATACACCATCATTGATTTAAGTGATCCGTCTCTTTTTCATTATTTAGAACGCCATAAATTTACTGGATAAATCTGTTCGGCAAGGCTTTTGGTTGATGTTACAAAATGGTCATTTACTCATCAGTTTCGTGCGCTATCTAGAGAAATATCTTGAAAAGATTGATTCTCCACATCCTGATTTTCGTTTATGGATAACAACAGATCCAACACCAACTTTTCCGATCGGTATACTCCAAAAATCACTGAAAGGTAAGACGTATAACAAAGTAAATAATTTTAGATAAAAAAAAACTGATAAACTATATTTATGAATACAAACTAATTACAAATTATTTTTTGCCAATTTCATAGTTGTGACAGAACCACCGAATGGTTTGAAATTGAATTTGCGCTCCACATTTTTCAAAGTGCGCCAAGAACGTTTGGAAGCGTGCCCACACCACGCATTCCGTCCACTAGTTTACGTTTTGGCCTTCTTTCATGCTGTCGTTCAGGTGAGTAAAATATAATAACGTGTATCATGTGACCTGCGCGAAAATGAAAGGAAAGGAATGATTCGAGTTCAAAACAGAAATCGAAACTGGACTTGATGTTATCAATTTGTTATCGAAGTGTTATCAGTTTGTTATTGATTTGTTACCGCTTTCTTGCATTTGTGTTGTCGACGAGGTATGGACAAGCTATCGATTATTTATCGAAGTATTATGCTTTTCTATTAATAACAATGAATTATCGGTTTGTGATCGGAAAATAACGATTCATATTCGAAAAGCTATGAAAGTCTTTATCGAAAATGTAAAGATTTGTTTCCAATTTTTTATCGAATTTTTATTGATATATTAACAAAAATGTATCGATTTGTTATCAAAATAGTATCGATTTTTTATCGGAGTGTTATCAATTTGTTATCGATGACTCATCAGTTTTTTATGCAACAGAAACCAATGAAACTGCACTTTATAAATCTTAAACTCGGCTATAACAAGCTGCTAAAAAACCAATAGGAAACCTATGATTAAGAAACCTATGGTAAGTCGTTTTTAAAAAGCCCGCAATTATTTGTTTCTGGTAAAGTTGGTGAATTTGCTCCCTTTCCTATGGGAGGCGGTTTTGCTAAAGTAATTGAAATAGTATGTTAGCCATATGAAAGTAAAATTTGCACGTTTTCGAAGAAACCTTAGACTTTGTGTACTATTGGTGGGTGATTTCCTCTTCCAGCAGGCATATGGAGTGATCAGAGATACCTAAATTATAAGAATTCTACGAATCATCTATATTTATATGTAAGATATATAAAACTGAATCACTCAAAAAATTTCTCTTGAATATCCGTTGATGGCAATGAAGTTCGTACAAGGATTCATTGTATGAAAGAAAGCTCTATTGTAAGAAAGTAAAGTAGCCTGGCCATCGATAAATAATGCTTTTGATTTCATCGGCCTTGGTGAACGAACCTGATTCAAATATTAAATGAGAGGAATAGTTTTGTGCAACTCATATCAATTACCTGCCTTCTTTAAGTTGGATCATCCTGGTTACTCTTCCGAATAGTACGAAGCACCCAAGAACTTACACTTATTTAACTAGAGCCTAAATACAGAGCATACAATTAAAGGAACTTACAGGCCTATCTATGAGCGCAGGGAGTTGCAAAAGTCGCCCATTAGCTTGCCGTTACATACACAGAAACAAGATGGCTGATGAGCGGACTCGGCTTGAAGTGATCCTGAGCGCCATACGAGTGAAGAGCATTTTTAGACTATCAGGCGTTTGCCACAAACGGGAGCGTTTATAGTTTAAAGGAGTGCGCCATATGCCTACGAGGACATACAGTAAAAGAGCCCACACGTCTTAAAGCCTTTATTCAAATCTTTTGTGAAAGAAGTGGTGAAAAACTAGACTATCCTTGGTGTACTCAACTAACGTTTGTATTCGCGAACAAGGTAATAATATTGGCATACTTAGCCACGAGATGCCCAGCCCCAATTAATAATGATGAAAACCTAGGGACCATACCCACCATGCACAGATGGGGTTATAATTCAATAGCCCATATGAAACCCCTTTTTCGGGAGCCTGCCAACAGAGCTGGGTAGTAATTGATTACATTTCAATTCCTCAAAAAATTTACCAAAAGCCATTTCGTTTTTTGAGGATCAAGTATAAAAAATTTTTTGTTTGTAATTGAGAAAAAAATACTTTGTTCGAATTTAATTTCTACCCAAGTACTTTCGAAAGGAATTGCAAATGTAATTGAACATTTTCCAATTACATTACAAGGAATGGAAAAAGTACTTTCGAATTTCCCATTCCTCAAAGGATTTGCAAAAGTAATTGAAAAATTCTTAGTGTAAGAAATATTTTTGCTATTCAAGCGGGGATTTTATGAGGCCATGGTAACTTTTTGGACCATAAGAAAATGTTTTTAAAACACAAGCACTGCCTTCAATGACTTGCAAATCATTTCTTCTCGCCATATATTAGGAAGGTTATGGTAAGATTGTATCATCGTAGTTTAGATTTGCTATTGAGTGGCCGGCCAATTGCTTTGTACGTGGCTAGCAACGTTTCTTCATCTTTTCCCCAAGTGCTACTGGCAAGCGGTTTGAGGATTTTGTTGCGGATTTGTACTTTAGATACAACTTCGATGGCATACGTCTTGAAGGTGAGGGTGTAATCGAATGTTACTCCTAAGATATTTTAATGGCTGACAATCGGTAGCGCAACAACATCGACGTCAGCGTCCAATATTCCACATCGCAAAACAGTGACCGTGGATTTAGCCGGCTAGGTTCAGATAATTTGCAGTTTATCTTTTTATACAAAGGGGAAAGCGTGAATCTTCTATATCTTGGAGTATAGTACGATGGTTGACTGTGTCAAAACTTTTGACAGTGCTGGTAGTGCTATGTATTTTGCGGAAGCCATGCTGATGAGTGGCTAGGCGAAGATTCGCACTACACTGACGGAGCAGGAAGGTTTCCAATGTCTTCGCTACTGGCGAACGGAGTGATACCGGTCGTTATAACTCACCTTCGTTAGCCGGTTTCCTAGGCTTGAAAACGTGCGTCTGGTAGCTTCCTACCTCAGCGCCAAGATGTTTTAGCATTGGCATGACTACTCCATTTGGACCTATTGATTTAGAAGATTTGGCTTTTTTCATGGTTTCTACAGCCTATGTGGGGTGATGGTAACGGTGCACAAGTCGTGTTTGTGTCTATGTTCCCCTCATCCGAAATTACACAGGCCGACAAAATTTAACTAACATTCAGACCCAGATACCTGACTATATTTTCGAAGGTTTATGATGCGCTGAATCCAAATCTGGCCTCAGAAGTTTGGAGATATCCTAACCTAAAAGTGCAAAAAACACCATTTTTGCCCATATTTGAGGTTAGCCCTGCAGATGTTTTTTTTCACCAAAATTAAATGATGGCATCTTTAAATAGAGGTCTTCTTCTTTCAAATGGCGTTGACCTTGCTCAAATATTTTTTTGCTGAGATATCGCATTTTGAAATTATGTGGTGTGGTAGGGGTGGTTTCTAGGGGTTAGACACTTTTAGGTTAGGATATCTCGAAAACCGGAGCTGATAGAGAAATTTTGAGGCCATATTTCGATTCATAGCATCAAAATCCTTCGAAAATATATAGTCCGGTTTCTAGGTCTGAGATGCTGTCGGCCGGTGTTATCATTGTTTTTTTCTGGGTTATATAAGGACTTTACAGAATTTTTTAATTAATTTTTAAGCATATATCAGGTTAGCTCTAATCATAGCGCTGAGCCTGGTGATATTGCAGAATAATTAAAATCAATGTGTAGGTCCCAATGTCCAATCATGTGTCGGTATATTCGGATTCTGATTCTGCAGAAGTCGCAGTGTATCCTTGGACTTCATCACGCATGGTATACGTACTTTAACTTTTGGTACCGTGGGGATTTGCGCTTTATCCACCACCTCGAACTTCGCGTTCGTGCCTTGGCTTTGGAGGTTTGGAACCACTTCCTCCAGCCACAGCAAGCTCGCGGACGCTATCCTCTTCACACCAGCGCCTTACGTGGTTGTTCCCGTATCATCTTAAGCGCATTAAGTAAATAAGTTCCCTTTCTACAGAACTCCACCATTCATTAGTCATCTGCCCGAAGGGATTCCTACGATCAACCAGCGCCAAAGTCAGTGCCTAACTTGCCACATCATTCATCTTCTCGGGAAAAGCTGGAGTCTCAGCTTTTTCTCCCTTCGGCTTATCTCCTACTTCCCTAGTTGACACTTCGCCTTTTTTGATGTCCTTCCTGTGACTTGCAGCTTTCGAGGTAGTTGCTATCTCGCTATTGGGGCCACCTGTCCTACAGCTTTAGGCGTACTTATCTTGTCTATGTGGCTGCCCTGCCTCGCGGCTCTGGGATTGGGTCCTTTCAGACTCTTAAAAGTAGAATTTTTGCCTTCTGTCGAACGTTGCTTGTGTTGGGTCGACCACTGCTCCCAGGCGTTGGACAATTCTTAGTGCTGATCCGTAATGAGACAGGGCTCTCTTACTTCCTCTGCCCAGTACCCTTTTCCACTCTTCTACTCCGTTTTCAGTTGTATGCTTTTCCAACACGGAGTTCATTGAATCAGCACTACTCTCGCTCCACGGTTCCGACGCATCCATTAATGCGTTTTTGTCGTTTTTGGCTTGTTACTCAGTCCTCCCATTATCACCGTCGTTATTAGAATTAGATAATGAGTCGTTCGTCTTCGTCTTATGACCACCTGCCCGACAGGCCGGGCTCAGTGGTTCAGTATTATGTACGGCGAAAGAACCGTCCTCGACAGCAGTGCCGGTATCGGGAAGGCTTTGTGCGAATTTATCATCTGGCTGCAAATCGTCCAATAGGCACGGTCCGAGTAACGCCGTGAATTACGGGGTTTGTAGTTCTTGGTCACCGATATTTCGCTATATATGCTATATTTCGCTCTCCTATGAGGCGAAACGGCGTAGATGCCAGTCCTAAACCGCTGCGCCTCATAGTCGGGTGCTATGGTGTTCGGCTAAGCCCTCACTAAAACGTCAAGGTGCCTACCTTAGTGAGGGATGTTAGAAGCATACTTCCAAACCCTTTTCCCATATAAAGCCAGGTAATTCATGCGAAAAACTTACAATTTCATCAACGCAAATTGCGTTTTATTAGCATACATTTTACATCCGTGCCAGAATCCTGTTTTCTATATCGCATTTGTGAACTATGTAACAACAAAAGAAAACGCATTTTAAATAATTAATGGTGTTTACGTTATGTCAGCTGAATGTATCAAAGAAAATTAAAAATTATGTTGCTTTCCTATAGCCACCATTTTATAATCATTGGTGTTTCCAAGTGCTTTCTATTACCACTCACAAGAAAAATCTGATGAAATAATGAAAAGTGTGACCCGAAAAGTCACCCACATCAACTGGAGTAAGTTCCTATTCACAAACTAACTTGTAGTTTTTCAATTACTTTCGCAATTCCTTTGAGGGATGGAATGGGAAATTCGAAAGTACTTTTTCCATTCCTTGTAATGCAGTTGGAAAGTTTTCAATTACATTTGTAATTCCTTTCCAAAGTACTGGGGTAGAAATTACATTTGAGCAAAGTATTTTTTTTTTTCAACTGGGCCCTATCACACTTTTCTTTTCACTTGGCGATTGTAGTTCCTATTCTATACTAGGAAGGCCTTGTTTAGTAGAAAGCCACACTAAAATGAGCCTATAAAAAGAACTTTGAAATGGTTGCAGGCCATCAATTCTCGTCATAACAAAGGCCAACCCCATCGCCCATCCCGCCGCGTTAACTTTTATGCCAAACAGCAGTTAGAGTTGTGTTAGGAGGAACAAATATCTATATTGGCACCGCTGTCATAAGGAAGTCAATGAAAAATCGTATGTGTTAAAGGTTGTACCTTAGATGTCCAAATCGACTCTGAAAAAGAAAATGGAGGCATAGGTTGCAAACGATCTTCCAGGCAGGTTCTAAGACGAAATTACTTCTTTCGCTAAAAAAGAGATGATGGTTATACTTTCTGTACGTCTTCTTTCGTTAAATGCTTTTCAATAAGGTCTCGCCTGCTTAAGCTAGTAGGAAGTAAGGTTTGTAAAAGCAAATGACTGAGTATATTCTGTTGAGTCCTGCGCTAGCCTGACTACGACTCAAGTTATTAGGAGTTACACGTAGAAGCAAATTCTGGATTATTTCTAATATTTTCCAATATTACGGACTTATTTCATAACATAAGCAGTGACTTTTAAGGATATTTTTAAAGTAGCTGTTGAGTAAACTTCTTTTAACACTATGTATATATTTGGTCCATATGAGGTCTTTACGGACCGGAAAAACTTTTTCCCACCACTTGTTTCCGTAATAAACTTTTGTGTATCCAGTGTCACACTTTCCTTACAGGAGCGCCGGAAATACGATAAACTAGGTTGGAATATATCCTACGATTTCAACGAGTCTGATTTTGATGTTTGCCTAGAAATCTTAACAACTTATCTGAGTAAAGTAGATGAGGAAACTGGAAAAGTGCCGTGGAATAGCTTAAAGTATTTAATTGGAGAGGTAAGACTGTACCAAATATCTACATCACGTTCATAATATTGCACCCTTTCCTACCAAAGCACTTGTATATCTATGTGTGTATGGATGTATGTACATATATATTTGTAGGTCATGTATGGTGGACGTGTTATCGATGATTTTGATCGACGAATTACACGTATTTATATGGATGAATATATGGGTGATTTCCTCTTTGACACTTTCAATCCATTCCATTTTTATCATGATGAAAATGTTGATTATTACATACCCGAGGATGAGGTTGTACTCAAGGAAGATTTCATAGGTAAATTTGTGTAGGAACACACTTTTTTCAATTATTTATTTATATATATATACATGTGTATATACTTACAGCTCATATTGATAAGTTACCGCTTGTCAATAAACCGGATGTTTTCGGTTTACATCCAAATGCGGAAATTGGTTATTACACATTGGCGACGCGCAGCATCTGGAGTCATTTAATAGATTTGCAACCACAGACAGGTGAGAAAAAATTATGCTTTTTTGTGTGTAGATGCGTAGCTTTGTATGTGTAAATGTTTTGAGCTCGCATGTCATTTGCTCCGCTTTATCCTGCATGCTGCTCTTTTAGTTACTGGTGAAAAGGAAAATTTTTTTTAAAAGGATGTGATTGCAACAAGAGGAAGATATTAAATCCTCTGATTTATTCGGACACTTTAGAGAAAACAGATTTAGGATGACAAACTCCATTTTTACCAAATATTCTTTCCTTTATTGTACAAATTTTTAGAATAAGAAAATTTTAGAGACAACTGGTATAGGCAGGTTGTATGGATCTAGTTCATGGGCTTCCATATCCCAAAGCTCATTAGCAACCTGTTCTACTCATTCTGCTATTGGAGCGATGCTTTGTTTGTAGTTGTTGTGAGGATAAAGGCACTCCCCACAAGTTTTGGAGAATGGTGTCGATGTAGATAGTCCTTTTCCGGGTATAGATCGGGTAGGTTTTGGTTAAAAGCTCCATTTAGGTACAAGCCCCACCGTTTTGGGAGCGATTTAATATGACCATATTGAACCTTCTAGGCCATCCCGCCCCACCCTTATCAATGATTAGCATAACCGGAACCCTAAAAACTACCCCACAGCAGCAATGCGTACCACACACATCACGCCTGCAGATCTAATGGCCAAAAATATCGCGTTTGCAACTGCGAATAAGGCAATAATCTCACACAGTACTCTATCGAAAATTATCCTGGAATGCAAAGGAGCATTGTAAAAACTTTGTTCAGCTTGGACCACACATCTTTATTTGATTCTCGATCATGAAGGAATAGAATTTAACGATGAGTTGGCAAAAGAGGGTGCAGCACTCGCTGACTCGACGGTAAACGTCCCAATCCATTTGGGATAAATCAAAATGAGAGAGAAGGCGCTGACAAAAGCGCGGGGCTGCAAAATGTATAAAATCGGATGCAAATCCTACGATATCACTGAAGAGAGAAGACGTAAGGCGCACGATGGCTTAAGGCTGAACTGGACGCTGCCTTCTGGTGTCACATGCTTATAAGCTAGGCCTCGTCAGTAACAACAGATGTAGCAAGTACGAGCTGCAAGGGGAAACGGTGAGCACGTTATATGTTCGCGTCCTGCACTTGCGAGGTCAAGGCTCCAGTTATTATGGGCGGCAAAGTTGCAAGGTCTGGCGGCAGTAATTAAGTTACGTCCTTGAAAAATTCTATTATTTTCCAGGAGGATGGAGTTATTCTACAACATAAGTCCTGGCCTCTGATTGGGGTTCTTATGTTTGGCCGTCAAAGAAATTCTGGTAACACTGTGAACACATTCAGTCTATGCGAGGTTTTACTGACCGGCCAATTCAATCAAACCTATCGAGAAGCTATCGATTATTTATTGAAATATTACCGTTATGCTATCAAAAATTACAGATTTATTAATGAAGCTCGATTGCTTTGTTATTGAAGAGTTATTGACTTGGTATCGGAAAGTTATCGACTTATAATATCGAAATATTACCGACTTTTAATGAAAAGTTGTGAATTTTTTATCGTACATTTATTGATATTCTACCAAAAATGATCGATTTTTTTATCAAGAAGCTATCGATTTATTACCGAAAAGTTATTTTTTTCTTATTGGAGTATTTTCAGTTTTTTATCCGCCCAGCAGCAAAAGACATTAACTGTAAGCCTATAATGCCACATCCTCGTGAAATTGGTAATAATTGGGATTCAAGTGGTTGATAAGTGCAATACAAAGCTTTATAGCTTCACAGCTTCCGCTACCCAATTGTAAGCCTCACCTACATGAGGGAAGTCCTCCAAATTTTTCATGGAACTAGACGTTAGGCCAATCAGCCCCGGCCTAGAAGGTTCAATGTGGCTTAAATAAATAGTTCCCGAGTTGGTCCGGCTTTTTCCTTAATTATGATTTTACCCTATGGATGCTTGTTACCGGACCGTAGGGCGTGTGTCTTTATCATTACCACAACTTTCAGTAATAATTTTAATTTTTATTGACGTTTTTGTACACGTTTTCTGAACTCAACCGAAATTGGCTGGACGGTTACCTTCAATAAAAAAATATCTAGAGCGATCCAATATCCGTTTAGTAGTTCCATTCAATATTACTTTTTTCATCTATTTATTGGCGTCAAATGTAAAATGTTTAGCCAACTCGCGAACTACACTTTTTTTCCTAATGCGCTTTTTTTCTCTTCGTAACAATGAACCTTTGGTATTATACAATGCTTGTTTTTGTTGGAAGTTTCGTTTAATTCACAATTTAATTTAATTCAATTAATTAGTTGCGGTTTCACAATTAACTTTATTGCCTTTGTCGCAGTTGAACATCTGCATATCTCCACAAACTTAAACCTTTATATATAAAAAGCGCACCCACATCTATATATACCCACTAAAAAATTGTGTATCTATTTTGCACTGCTTTATGCGAAGCTCCTTATCCATATCTGGGTCCTTTAGAAATCAAAGACATTCTTCGTCTGTGCTGAACTTGTGTCGCACTTGAGAAGAATTTGGTCAGCAGTCTCACCTGTCATACCACGGAGTGGACAGAGGTGCTCTACCGGATGTGTCCTTTGTTTTCGTAGCTGTCTATCCTTATATGCACGCATATCTAACCATAAGCTGTGGGAGACCTGTCGTGTGAAGCTAATATGATCCGTTGACTTTCTTTTTAGCTTCGCTTATGTCACCCTTGCTTACGTGTAGATATATTTTTTTAGGAATGTTTTACGTAAGGAGGCTTTGTAGCTTGGAGGACTTTTATCAATATTGATGATGCTTTTCGGGATATACGTACGTTCCGGTAACAAGACCACCATTTAACTTTCTAGGCTATTCCGCCCCCATCCGCTAGTTACATCAGGAATTTAGGGTCGCCATAGCTTCAGCTGCTACAGAAGTTGGATTCCTCACAGGTAGGTGAGGCTGGAAATTGGTTTAAAGAAAGTATAAAATGCGCTGGCATCGCCTTGAAAGAGTTACACTATATAACCCCATGCATTGTGCCCTCCTGCCCGAGGACTGGGTGAGGAGGCGCGTGGTGTGCATTGACTCAGGTACCCAAGCAACGTCCATGGCGCTAAGCTTCTCCATCACTTCGTCTAAGTTCGTGAGCAACAACAACAAGTCGCTTCAAGTCGGATCAAATATAACCCTTTATGCGTACTTGGTCCCAAGAGTATTGAGTACAACCAAAAAGCAGATGAAATAGTAAATGGCGGGCCCCACTGGATCTGCGAGCGGTTGAGATGCATCATCCACTTACACTATTCAAAAGCAATATACATAGCAGATTTAGAAGTTATTGGTCTCCAATTTGTTCTCTTCGAACAGCTGGAGCAGGAGAGCAAAATACCTACTTAATAGGTCAAGGAAGAAATCTTTAAGATCAATGCCACAATCACGTGCCACTCACCGCTCGGCCTGCATACTGAGAGAATGGGGATCCTTTTCACAGCGTTTGCAAGAGCTGCGACGAGGTAGTCAGTAAAGAAACAGTCACCAGGTTAATAACTATGGGCAGTTTTATACTGCAGGAACTTCAAGAAGTAGCTCAATGCTCTGTTCAAGATATCAGCAGGTTCATTTTCCAAACCAGTTCGTTTGAAAAAAACATCGACTAGCCATACTAAAGCAGCCGCAATTGTGCAGCATAGTGTGCATCAAAATGGTACACCGAGTACTTTTTGAACCTGGGTCTTTGGTGTACGGGCGGCAGTGCAACTAAACAATCAACGTCTTTCTCAGTGGAATCAGAAAGTTCGGAAAATTATATAAGTGTACATTAAGTTTGAGACATAACATTCAAAGATTTCACTAACTATGTAAGAAGTAATCAAATCTTTTGAATGTACTGCGTCGAATATAAGCAGTTTCGATACGTCACTATGCCGCTAGTAATAAATGTTGGACAACAACAATAGCAAGCAAGAAGATGAAATAGAATACAGCCACATATACATGTACAGTAATAGAAAGCGCCTATTACGCAGGCATATGCGCACTTATAAATAGAAAGCAACAGTGAATATGACAACTAATCAAGAATGCTTACGAAAAGTCTAAACCATTCGAGAGATGGGCGAACGAGAAAACTGAGGGTATAAAAGCAGCTCAAGTTAAGGGATAAAATCAGTTTTATTTTAAAACGTAAGTGAAGTACACGAGTGATTCAATTGTGAGGTACTACTACCATAGTAGTCATTTAAATAAAGGACATTTTGCAATACCGAATATTTGAGTATTTTATTCGACAGTTCAGAGACTCTAACAAAAACACTAGGTGCAGAATAATCAAAAATTTACTAAAATTGGTTACACTATAGTATAAATTTTGTTATTGAAATGTGACGATCATCAAAGCAACAACACGACCGCCGTTCTCCAAGATTCCTATTAACGCTTACGCAATGTTTTGCTGGCTATATAGTACTTACTAAATGCACTTGCAGGATAAAACTATTTTTAAATACACTTTTTCACGTGGTATTTTACCAATAATGCACAAAATACTCAATTACAACGACCATCCAAACCGTAACCGAACAAATTAAGTATCGAATAAAAATTGTGAATCGCTTTATTACCAGCGCACGATAATTTTAAATATGTAAATGCATTGCACGTTGTAATCTTTTGTTACATTTGTATCTATATATATGGCGCTTATTTTAATAACGGTAACCATTAAAATTTATCATTACATTTATTTAATACTTTGTGATATTTTCAATTTTGTTTTTACTTTATTCACCATTAATTTCCATGCTGCTGTTGCAGTAACTGTGTGGAAATCAGTAATAACATCGAAAACTAATGGTAAAGTATAAAACGCGCTAAATAATAATTTAAAGAAATTAAAATCATATCTAAAAAAAAAATGTGTTCGCACGAAAATTTTTGTATTAATCATTAAAAATGTATATAATTTATTCAAATTATTGTTTCGATTTCAGTTAAAAATTTTAATTAACTATGCTCTCTTATACAATAGCGAACACGAAAATAGCAGTGGCAATTTTCATCAGATTTCGTCAATTAAATTATCATTATTACTATTATTTATTTTTTTTTTTTCTTGAAAGCTGCAATGCATTTTGTAACCGAATTTATGCAAACAAACGTGTTCGAAAAAACTCAAAACTGTCGGAAATTTTCGAAATTTTTGTTATACATATGTATGTAGGTTTGGAGGCCAAATGATTTTAGTCTCACAAAATATAATTTATAGGTATCTCAAAGCTGGCGTAGATTTTTGAAATTTTTTTTCAGATGGGTGTTTCAGATATTCTTCCATATAAAAGGCGAAGCTTTGCGCTCGTCGTGTTAGAGCTCTTAAAATCATTCAATAATCGAGTATTCGACTCATGATTTATGTACGTTTGTTAATTGAATTTGACTATTTCAAAATCATATCGTTAGCTTAATGTGAAAATGTGCTAAGTCACTTTTTTTGAAAAATTGTATTTTAATGCAGTTTTACAACTGAATTCAAAATACGTCGATCACAAAAAAAAAATATTTAAATTTTTCATTTGAACGTGCTGTGGGCAATGATGTGTAAATGTGCTAAGTCGCCAGTTGTTAAAAAAATATGCTAAGTCAACCTGTCAATAATGTCAATCTGAATTACTAGTCATTTCTTTGAGCGCGCATTTTATTTATTTATTTAATTCATTCAGTCTAAAAGTACATGCTTTGTTGTTGTTGATGTATTAACGGTAAAGACACTCCCGATGGCTATGGGGAGTGTTACCGATGTTGATGGCCCTTTGCCGGATATAGACCCGGTACGTTTTGGTAACAAAGCCCTATTACGGTACTACTAGCTCGACCATCTCGGGAACGATTTATATGATCTTCTGGGTTTAAACTTATGTACGCTGTTATTAAAATTAATAACACTACTGAATCAATTTGCTAGATGTATAGTCCTAGTTATAACTAGATTCTTTCATAGCATAATTCGTTTTATGAGGTATTTCGATAATTAATCTATTATGCCGAAGATCACGCAGTGGAATATATGGAATGAACATAGTAGATAAATCAGAGCAATTTGTGCTCAAGTTTATTACATCATAGGCAAGCATGAGTGAGATGCAAAGCCTGAAGACCAAGCAAATTGTGACTGCTGGTATATGATTGGAGGCCGTCTGGCCAGTGAAGCATACGTAAAGCAATTTTGTAAAAATTTGTGGAACTTTCTTAGTTTTATAGGAGTTATATTCATAGAAAGGATACCATATTATTGAGCAATATTCAATACTACTTCTGACCAAGGATATATAAAGTGCCTTCAACGTCAAAGGGTCCTTAAAGTCACTGGTGATACGTCTACTGAACCCAACCATTGCAACAAATTTTGAAACAACGAAATCAATGTGACTAGAAAAAGAGAGTTTGGAGTCAAAAATTACAACGAAGTCTTTACTCTCTTGACAACGATTAAGAGATTTAGAATTTAGTTTGTAGATAAAGCATGTGGCAGTTGTCTTTATGGAATAAGACACAACACAGCATTTGTTTGAATTTAAAAATAAGTTATCGTCTGCGCACCATCCGTTAAAAGATTCCAGATCAGAACCGTTAGAAATAAAATAAATAAATAAATGTAAGGCGCGATAACCTCCGAAGAGCTTTTAGGCCGAGCTTCTCTTCCAATTTACGTCGTGCTCCTTTTTTTTAATTTTTTGAACATTTTTGACTTTCTTACCAATTATTGACTTTTCCAGAAAGTTTTGTATTCATACTTGTGTTTTTCTTAACGGAATCGGAAAGTTCGAGAAATTTTATTTGGGAACACTATTTTTGAGACAACATTTCAATAAAATTATCAAAGATTCAACAAAAAAGAAATATGTGGACATGGCGTATACGTAGTTTTTTGTTTAGACACTTCATGCAAAATCGAAGTATGATTTGGAAAATCGAATAATCGTTGAGTTGAGATTATTCGAATAATCTAAATAACTCAACTATTTGAATAGCGTAATTCGATTAATAAACGTACAGAAATACAAAATCGAGTAATGGAATGCTCGTTTAATCGAAATGTTCGATTATTTTTAAGAGCCCTAATCTGTCAGCATATCATCATCGCCGCTTTATATAAAATACGTGTAGGATATGATTAACTAGCCGAATTGTCTGTGTAGAGCCATAGTCTCAATTACAAAGTTCATGTTAGTTTTTTCTTGTGTTTCCGAAAATAAGAAAAAAATAAAATAAAAAATTCAATTGACATAATTTCATAAAAATTGCCACTCCTATTTTCGTGTTCACTGTTGTAAATTCTGATGCAATCAATTTTTAAGCAATTAAAATTTTTGCCCTTTATTTATTAATAAATGTATTTTGTTTTATTATAAAAACAATTTGTAATTAAGCAGCCAAGCAATTTTTCTGAAACACATAAATTTTACGGAGAAGTTGAAATTTGAAAACTGAATTTGTGTGGAAAATTTTAAAAGAAGTGTTGCTCTTAGTTTTATTTGGTTTTGACTAAAAAGCACAGGCTGTTGTTGATAAAGAAGATATTTTCAAATAAGCCCGTATGTATGAGATCAGAGACCCTAAAAATCTCGCGTGTGGTTTTTTTTTTAAACTAATGCAGTTGATCAGATATTTAGGGTTATTAAAAATATTTTGGGAATGACTTAAAACGCGAAATCGGCTAGGACAAGGCAAAAGCTGTTACAGTTATACTAGGTAAGTCTTTTCATTTTTTCTCTTGAAAAGTATACGAGGCCACATTCCTGCAACGACCGATTTATTGAAAAGAAGACACGACCAAAGGCAAGTTTTGCTATTATACAATTTTTTCTCAATAATCTCATGCTGCATATAATTAGACATTCGTAGAAAATATAATTTAGGTATTTGCATCGAATTCATTTCAGTTGTAAGCTCTTTTTGAACAGGGTTCTCAGAACTACACCTTTTTTCACTGTTTTTGAGAAAAGATCAAACGTGAATGAGAAATGTGAAAATTTATTGGTAAAATGCTCAAAGTATTTGCGAAATGAGAAAATATATTTTAAAAGACTCATTTTGTTTTGTTAGTTTTCCGACAGGGTGGAAAATTTATGCCTATTCCAACGATTTTTCATCATCCCTTGCCAAAAACGACAAGAGGTCAAATGCAAGAGATCAAATGTAATTGAAACAAGTAACGAAGTCCAAGTTCGGGTGAAACCGAACACTACATACCCAGCTGTACACTTAAAATGCTGTTGTTGTTTGTTTTGTGTGCTTAATAGTGTTACAAGGTTGCGCAATAATACATATACATATGGTTATATTCTGAACTAATTTTTTTAGAAAATTGCTTAGTAATAAAAGGGGCGGTGCTACGCCCATATTTTAAAATTTTAAGTTTTTCCTATTTATTGTTATAAATCCACTTGGTAAATGAAATACCATTGATATAAAGCTCTCTTTTGCAAAGATATAGCTTATTTTATTCATCCACGACCATTTTAAAAATCTTTTTTTTTTAATTGGGCGTGGTCCTTGACCGATTTCGTAAATTTTTCTTCAAAACATTCCCTATAGTAAAGGCAATCTCTCTGTCGAATTTTGTTGCGATAGGTTTCACGATTTTTGATTTATGATTAATAATATTTTTAAAATTGATTTTGCCACTGCCATTTTAAAAATTTTTTTTAAATTTTTATCAAGAGTCGCAATATCAGTCCACACGTCAAATTTCAATATTCTAGGTGTACTATTTACTAAATAATCATGTTTTTATGTTTTCCAATCTATTCTGGGTCCAGATAAGCTCGTGTACCAAATTTAGTGAAGATATCTCAATATTTGCTCAAGTTATCGTGTTATCGGACGGACGGACATGGCTTAATCAAATTTTTTTCGATACTTATGGTTTTGATATATGGAAGTCTATATCTATCTCGACTCCTTTATACCTGTACAATCAACCGTCATCCAATCAAAGTTATAATACCCTGTGTACAAGTACAACTGGGTATAAATAGGCAATTGTTTGAGAACGAAGCAAACGTAGTTCAGAAAAGCGCCAACGTTGGTCAGAACGGATCAAAATATTTTCCCATTTTAGCTACCTTTACAGCAGGTCCGTTTCCTGTTTTCCGCAAAAATCAGTATATATACATGATGGAGAAAATTTCGATTATGCCTGCTATGATCGTCGTATCCTTATATGTCGTTCGAATTTGAAAATTTTTCGGTTGAGTTTTAAATAGGTTCCCGTTTAGGTTAGAAGCATCTAACTAGAGTTGAAAAATCATTTTGGACGGGGCAATAATCAATATAGTTATTAATAGATCTTTGGTAAATTCATAAGAGCATGTGTAACTATTCTACCATTTTAAAGAAGTTCTAATTGAGCTAGAAAGTTGAAACCCCAAACTATTATTATTAAGCCTCGAAGCATTGCGAGGCCTTTCAGCCTATTACTGTATTTGGAGGCTTTTAATGTACTTAAGTACCTCTTTAGGTTTTTTAATCCATATCGCGAAGGAGTTAGGAGTAGCGCCACCTAGATGAGAGAGTCTCTGTCTTGCCACAGAATGTGAGTCGTGACAAATTTGTGTGTCGGATGGAATAAAGTTACTTAGGTGCTATCATAGACATAAGCGTCCCGGAGCAAGTTCGTTGGTTCTCTCTGCTTTTATTAATGAGTTTGGTTGATATGCTCGTTGCTGGGAGTATAAACAAATCAATGTTGTCTGAACTGCTGTGTTTCCCAGTTACTTATAGTTTCCCCTGGTGTGTGCTTTTTTGAGTCCACAGAATGGCCCTGGACCATAAAATCAGCATTAATTTATTCAGCAATAGTACCCGGTATCTACGTCACCTTAACGTCCCTGATGATCGAGAACCCATCGCCTTACATTCAGATCCGGGCATTTAGATGACTCACGAGTCAAGAAAATTAGAAAACGCTAATTACACGGGAAATCTTTCGATAGTTTTTTAAATAAATTTCCGGTGAGCTAAATACTTGAAACTATAAATAACTTAGTATATAATGCAATATCTGGGATACAATGTCCTTCTAGATTAGATAGAAATCGAAGTATCTAGAATTTTTGAATAATTCAAACAGTTTTATAATTTACTTCTCACTAAACTAAAAGGCCAATTTTTCTACCATTTTCTTCATTTCTGGAAAAGTTTGTATTATTTTTCGGAATTTATCCACATTTTTATACTCACTTGAGCGGAGATCACAAAGTATATCAACTTTGATTAGATAACGGTTGGTTGCACAGGTATAAAAGAGTCGAGATAGATATAGACTTCCATATATCAAAATCATTAGTAACGAAAAAAAATTGGTTGAGCCATGTCCGTCCGTCCGTCTGTCCGTCTGTCCGTTAACACGATAACCTGAGTAAATTTTGAGGTATCTTGGTGAAATTTGGTATGTAGGTTCCTGGGGACTCATTTCAGATCGCTATTTAAAATGAACGAAATCGGACTACAGTGGCTGCCCACTTTTTTGATATCGAAAATTTCGAAAAATCGAAAAGATAATTCGTTACCAAAAACGGATAAAGCGATGAAACTTGGTAGGTGGGCTCAACATATGACGCAAAATAGAAACTTAGTAAAATTTTGGACAATGGGCGTGGCACCGCCTACTTTTAAAAGAAGGTAATTTAAAAGTTTTGCAAGCTGCAATTTCATTTAATTTGTCTAGAATACTCTTAATGCCATAAGTTGTACAAAAATCCAATCCTTGTGAAATTTGGTAAGGGCATAGATTCTATGAGGATAACTGTTTTCTGTGAAAATGGGCGAAGTCGGTTGAAGCTACGCCCAGTTTTTATACACAGTCGACCGTCTGTCCTTCCGTTCGGCCGTTAACACGATAACTTGAGTAAAAATCGATATATCTCTACTAAACTTAGTTCACGCACTTATCTGAACTCACTTTATCTTGGTATAAAAAATGGCCGAAATCCCACTATGACCACGCCCAGTTTTTCGATATCGAAAATTACGAAAAATGAAAAAAATTCCATAATTATATACCAAATATGAAAAAAGGGATGAAACATGCTAATTGGATTGGTTTATTGACGCAAAATTTAACTTTAGAAAATCTTTGAAAAATGGGTGTGACACCTACCATATTAAGTAGAAGAAAATGAAAAAGTTCTACAGGGCGAAATCAACAGCCCTTGGAGTCATGGCAGGAATACTGTTCGTGGTATTACATATATAAATAAATTAGCGGTACCCCACAGATGATGTTCTGGGTCACCCTGGTCCACATTTTGGTCGATATCTCGAAAACGCCTTCACATATACAACTAAGGGCACTCCTTTTAAACCACTCATTAACACCTTTCATTTGATACCCATATTGCACAAACGTATTCTAGAGTCACTCCTGGTCCACCTTTATGTCGATATCCCGAAATGGTGTCCACCTATAGAACTATGGCCCACTCCCTTTAAAAATTCTCTTTAATACATTCCATTTGGTACCCATGTCACACTTTCCAATTTTCATACAT
Source organism: Eurosta solidaginis (assembly GCF_040869045.1). NCBI lineage: Eukaryota > Metazoa > Arthropoda > Insecta > Diptera > Tephritidae > Eurosta > Eurosta solidaginis. Next base: position 340,277,628 of record NC_090319.1, on the reverse strand, counting down.
GGTGATTTTCCCTTATTTTGTCTCCAAAGCTTTCAGCTGAGTATGTAATGTTCGGTTACACCCGAACTTAACCTTCCTTACTTGTTTTTTCTTAACATCACTAAAGTTTATTGCAACTTAATTCAATTTTTGACAGTATGATTGTATTATATGACATCACGAAACGAATTGTGGTTGAGACTCGTCATACGAGAATAATTTAATACCATGTGTATTTAAAACCGTATGCAACAATAAATTAAAAATTAAATAAAAAATCTATATGTAGTAAATATGCATTTGTATGTACATCCCATCTCTATTATAACGGCGATATTTGCCAATTTAACGCGACTCAACTCGACAATTTAACGCAGAATGAAATATCGGAAAAAAACTACCAATTAGCAGAAAAACTTGTCGCTGAATAATAAATAAAATATTTAATGAAAAAAAGCAAAGAAAATCACCACAAATTGAATTTAAATCAGAGAATGTTGATGATATAGCGAAAATGCAGGGACGTGATGAAGATGAGGAACCATTGGTAGGTAGTTCACCTTATTTAAAAAACGCGCCATGTTTTGATTTTAATTTTGCAAAACGTAAAATATGTAGTGACGAAATTGTTAAATTGTGAATATTACAGCTTACGATTGCTTCTCGAACAAAAGTGAAATTTTTGAGACTCGAGAAATCGAAATACCGGCTTCTCGCAAGATTCTTTAATCTTGAAATATGTACTCGTAAAGCTATTTTATCATTATTAGTGTTATGATACATTTTTCTTGTCTATATTTTTTCTTTCTTCTATTCTAATTTAAAAATTGTCTCATTTAAGGAAAAATGTATCATAACAATATAAATGATAAAATAATTATTGTTAGGCCTTGAGCTTTATTCGAACCCGCGATCTTACAAATCAGTAGGCCGATATAACAACAAAAATTGTTTAACTAGAATAAAATAAAATAAAATAAAATAAAATAAAATAAAATAAAATAAAATAAAATAAAATAAAATAAAATGAAATAAAATAAAGTAAAATAAAATAAAATAAAATAAAGTGAATTTAAATAAAATAAAACAAAATGAAATGAAATAAACTAGAACAAAATAAAATAAAAATCGAAAAAATCAAAAATAAAATAATATAAAATAAAATAAATTAAATTAAAATAAAATAATATAGAACAAAATAAAAAAATCGATAAAAATAAAATAAAATAAAATAGAATAAATAAAATAAAATAAATAAAAATAAAATAAAATAAATAAAATAAAATAAAAAAACAAGCAAATTAAAATAAAATGAATTAGAGCCAAATGAAAGGCAATAAGAAAGGAATAAAGTGAAATAAAGTATAATTAAATAAGATCAAATAAGTTGGTTTAGAATTGACTAAATCGATTTTTAACCGTCGAGTAATCCCTTTTTATCGAAAAAATATCAATATGCTCTCAGAATCTTAAAGATTTGTTATCGGATTGCAAGCAATTTCTTTTCGGCGTGTTATGAAACAGTTATGCAGTTTTTATCAAAAATTGATCTATTTTGTATCGAAAAGTTATCGATTTCTTTTTGGAGTGCTAGCAAGTTGTTATCGTCTCATCGGTTTGTTATGAAAGACATACATTCACAATATAAATATAAAATCTATAACACAAATAACTCTTCGATAGATAACCGTTAATAAACCAATAAGACAGAATGGCAAGCTGGTAGGATAACAAGCGATAACAAATCGAAGTCTCGCAGATACTAATTCGCTATCAATAATAAAACGACAGTAAAACAACAGCTTGTCAGTGTCGGTTGTTACCGATAAGAAGCCGACGAAGTACTTATTAAAAAAAATCCGAAACTATTTGTTTCTGGTAAAATTTCCTTCGTTGTGGTTTTGCTTCATAATATTTTCCTAGATGTACACCTGTATATTTACACATCTAACTTCATGTATACTTTGTTTTTTCATTATATCAACTTTGGTATTTACTCTGTAGATATATGAATAATTTTTAGAGCTTACGATTTCTGAAATTTGTAATAACAAAGTTCAGAAAGATTATCGTCTTTTCGTGATATTCTTGAATCTCAATATATAAGTATCTCGAAGTTCTTAACATTTACTGCATCATTTTGTTTGACGATATCGTCTCCAAAACGATCTTCGTTCGTGTGTTCATATTATGAACTGCAATATGATAGAAAAAATGATAACAGCTGACTATTACGTAACGAAAGTGCTCGATTGGTATTCTGTATCACGATAAGGTGCTACCAATACGAAAACAAAGTGTCAAAAACAAACAACAGGTATTCACCTATCGTTTTGGTTGAATATGAACGGCACAAACAAACAAAGTGCGTATTATTAATTAATTGGTTATTATTGTATAAAAAAAATGTATTTTATATTAGAAGATTCAAAAAATACCACAAGCGCCCAATTCCTCGTGCTTGTTCATGAGCTGGAAGCAAATGTGGATCTGGCCAGAGGAGCTCCGGTATATGGCGCAAATAAGAGAGCAATAGCTTGATACGTTTTTATTATATTTACATCACTATATTTATTTCACTAACAACTTTATTTTTATTTCACTTATTTTTTAAACTTTATAGACGTGCGCAAAAACAAAACATATGTGCACAGAGTTGCAAGTTTGACACTTGATATCGTGTAGTTGACGAACGACGTAAAGCTACACGATAAACGGCAACGTAAGATTCAGAATAACATCAGCACACGATATCGTCCAAGCAGGTATCGTTCGCCAAATAGAATGAGGCTGTTAATCTAATAATATTGCCAATGCAGCGGCTGAATGTCGAGAGGCCGCCGGAACGAATTCGATAAATCATAAGCTCTAGTGAAAATTATAAAAAATGGAAGTTTTGATTTGATGTCGCACATTTTCTCACGATTCGTTGCGTTGGATCTTCCTTTTAATTTGATACTCTCTGATTGTATGCAAATGTATCTCAATAAAGGGACGATATTGACGTGTGAAAATATACCGAAAACAGCAGCTGGCATTGAAATCGAACAAATCTTTAAAAAAAAAGGACGTTAAAAAATATTTTAAATGGATCAAAACGAAGCAGAAAATGTGTCCTTGAACACAAGGTAGAATTCAGTTAGCGTACAGTTTTCTAAAGTATATCTAGATTTGAAACTTCGCAGTAAAGAAGAAATTAGACCTCAATAAATTGTACTCTACCCTTCCAGCTATTTGTCTTACAAGCTGTTCATATTACTTTTGTTATTATTAAGCTTCAGATCTTGACCTTTAAACCTTTACTGTAAGCGGAGGCTTTTAATATGTTAAAGTATCTCTTCAGGTTTTTCATTCCAGATCACGAGGGAGTTAATAGTTACGCAACTTAAATGGGAGAGCCTTTGCCTTACCGTAGCGACGCATTCGCACAGATTATGTCCTGGCATTTCATTCTCCAGCTCACAAAAGTGATAGATTTCTTTAAGTTGTTCACATAAGAAGTTTTAAAAATTTCAAGAAGAATTCATCAACATTACCGTTGTGTTCGAGGACCCATTTTAGCTGCGTTTGGATCCATCTATAAAAAGACAACATTTAGAAGTTTTTTGTCTTCTTTCATTTTTCCCTTTTCTATCATTGCATCAGTGCTCTGAAGCATTTTGGACAACACAAATGTGATATCTAAAGTATAGAAGTCAAAATAACAAAAATATACGATCACTTGTTTCTTAAAGATATTATCATGGCCACATCTTACATCTCTTTCTATCACTCGCTGGAAAAAAGCCGGTCGAATGCGCGCCGTATTAAACATCCTTTCAAAAGGCTAAAAAGTGGCCATCTGTTAGGCAGTTGACGTATAAGATATCACGCTTGTTTTTTACACAGTGCCCTCAAATATTTTGTGTGCCGAATTTGTAGTTCTCTTAATGGCTGAGCGCAAGATTTCAACCCTTTCGTACGAATTTCTAAACACATTCATTTCTACACCCCCTTAAAGAACCTTTCGTGATGTTTATTGGCCTCTAAAATAGTTAGATTCAACAAAACAAGTCTTTATATTAAAAATTTATAGATCATTTACGGATCACTAAAATTATCCAAATATCTAGATCCCTTTGCATGCGGCCTAAGGATTCAAATCAGGGCTGTCTACATTTACTTAAAGATCGATCGGAAAGCTCCAGAAGCTTTTGATGATTTTTCCAAAGATCCATGCCCCATCTTTTGAAATTACTTTTCCTTAATGTTGCATTTAATAGAATTGGAATAGAAGAAGTTTTGTACAAAGTTTCAAATTTCTAGCTCTCGAGAAGTTACTTAAATGGCGAAGTCAATAACTTATTCTGGTATAAATTTTTCAATTATCTCGTCCGTTGTATAGCATTGTTAGACTTTGCTCAATCAGAAGTTGCTGACAAGTCGATCGCAAGATTCCTGTATGAATTGTCCAAAGATCTCGATTTCTGCTCCATCTGAAAAATCATAAGTATAAAATTTTAATAGAACTTAAGGTTATGTTCAAATTATCAGCTCCTGAGCTCATCAGGAGGTTACTATAAACTCGACTCCACAATTTCCAAATTCGGATGAGGTTTTAATATTTAACGATCCCTGCGTACATAGCGGCAGTTTTTTCGATTGTGAATATGTTCTCATTTTCAAGACTCCAGCCCGAGGGAAGTTGTTCGAAAATCTTTTGCCACATTTCCCAATTTTGTTTTGAGATTTGCGTAAAACACGTAAGGGTCCTTATATAAAAGACGTAATAGAAATGAAATCAGCATTTACGTTAAACCAATTTTAGTACACAAAACAACTTAATAAACAAATGCAGCCTGTACTTGGTTAACAACTTCTTCAATGTATGGAGTTCCTTCATGCTGATATCGCTAGCGCAAATATGGAGACTCCCAATCCCTGTTCGTTGTATAATCTAGAACTTCTTTATATCATTATAATTTCTTTGTACCTACTCTCAACGATATCTGCCGAGGCAGTTACATTTATTTGATGGGAAGCTTTTCATAGCAAAAATACCTTCTAAGGGCTTGTCAACCACAAGTCTAAAAAGTCTAAATATCTCCGTACATATTCCACAAAATATATGCTGTATATTTCAGTAGAAAATAAATATTAAATTATGTTGTTTCAAAAATTTTACAAATCTCAAAATTTTATATTGCTAAAAGAGGTTCAATGAACAACAATTCCACTTCATCTAGTCTAAATTTCTCACATTTTAGTTGATTCGTCTTCAGCTTGTTTACAAAAATATGCAAAAAGAATAAAACGCATAAACAAATAACATATCCCACTCAGCATTTAGGTGATTCAATTTTTAATTTCCCTACATATCAATACAATTTGATTACTCTTTCTGACTAAATAATGAGTTATCCTACAATTGAACAAAAGAAATAATCAAATATGAATACTTTTGATGATGAAAAGCTAAAAAGCATTTTTCGATCACTTTTTGGAATCATTTTTGAAGTCCTTTAATGACTAAATTTTAATATTTCATAAAAACCAACAAAAATAATAATCAAACATGCTTACCTTTGATGATCAAAAATTGAATATAGTTTTTCAATCAGATTTTGGAATCATATTTGAATCAAATGTGTTTACTTTAGGTGATCAAAAATTTATAATCATTTTTTATTCAGCTTTCTGAATCTTTTATGAATATATTTGTTGACTGAATAATGAATTTTATACTTGTTGAAATTTTACTTTTCATTAAAAATTTTATTTTTTTCACATACACATATTTTTTCAATCACGAAACTAAGAAAAAATATATAAAAATTTTATAATCTATGCAAAAGATATTCTTCAAGACAAAAATAATGTAATGGTGCTCGTGAACGAAGATTTCCCCAACAATGTCTTCCTTCAGCTTCCCAGAAAATACATAATGATTGGACAATACATACATATGTTGTGAGCTATTTGAACCTCAGGTAAGTGAAACTATCTTGACATACCTGGATACGGCTTCAACATCCCGTATCGTATCCGTATTTTAAGATGCAGACGATTATGGAGACGATTATGCTGATGTTGGATGTTGCAGTCGCAGGTGTATATCGGTCAAGTTTGTTTGCGAGTTAGCTGTGGTTCGAATAGCTCACTTTCGAATGCTTTCTTCCCCTGATGAAATAAGATTATTATCTAGTATCCTTTTTTGAATGAGATATGAAGAATAAATGCATTATAATGGCATTCAAAAATGATTCAAAAATCTCAACCAAAACGATTGAAATATATTCATAAATATGATCAGAAAATGACTGTGAAAAGCAGTCAAATATTACTCTAAAACTATTAAAGCTCAATTTTACAATGATATTAAATATGAATAAAAAGCGTTTCGAAATAGGAATCATAAATGAGTATTCAAGAATAATCACATTTATGGTACATTTTTCTCCCGACGATACGTTAATTTTCGAACAGAAAATGCTTTTAAATTTGAACGTTTTTAATTATCTTGGGGTATGATATTTAAACATTTTTTGATCAAAATTTTCAAAAAATGCTGGCTGGGATGCTGCAAATGCATATCGAAAAACAGAATATTATAAATAATTTATCTCAAACATAGCCACCCAAAAATTTACACCTGCAGCCCATAAATCCAATACTCCATACACCATAATTAGTTCGCACAAAATATGGATTAAAAATAAATTACCAGGAATAAAAATATGAAATCGCTTCATGAGTGTCGGACCTTAATCTTTGCTAACACTATTTCATTTCATCAATTACCCTGCAGTTAAATGTTCTAGTTATATGCTCTTTTCCGGAGTTAGGCTTACCATCGGTTCCATATAAATAACTGTTATCTCTGTATTATTATTGACAAATGAAATATCAGTCATTGTGTGTCCTTTCAAAAACGTCCTATCTCAGAACAATATTGAACTATGCTCTATTTCGAAATTGGTTTTAAAAGCGCACTATCTGAGCTTAAACGCAATTTATTTTGATATTAGTTGGGGCGGTTATAATATAATAAAAAAATACTCATCCGAGATAGAGTATTTTTGAAACAATTTTTTTTTTTTTTTTTTTTTTGATAAGGCGTTTTCGAACTGGCAACCGAAATGGGAGATATACCACTCAGCCGCCGATATACACCAATATCATACAAGTTGGCAGTCATGCCTTTAAAGTACACCCACATCTTCGATCGGAGCAAAATATGTTAGTATAAAATTCTTAAAATTGGGTAACCATATAGGAGAATAGTCGCTTAAAATAAAAACGTAAAATTTTTCAAATAAATGTTAACACTGTTTTTTTACAACTGGTTCAGCTCTAATCTCAACTTAACTAGTATGAATAAGCCCACTAAATCTTAGTTTATTTACCTGAATGGTTTTGCTGCCTCGTCTCTCATTTCACTGTGCTATTTACATGCATAGATGCGTGTCGGTGAATATTGTATGTGTGAGAATTTAAACTGTTTAGCCACAATGAAAACTGTCGTCATGGTAACGGCGATTGTGCAACCAGCAGCCAGTAACCATCAACTGGCGGCCAAACCGCAAAGCTTTTTGATATTAATATTGAAAGTAGGTACGCTGTTAAAATGTTGACATCGTGAAAGTGTACATATGTATGTGTGTGTGTATGGCCAAAATATTTACTAATTAGCTGTATAGCTAAACAAAACCTTAAAGCCAATAATGGTATGGAGCTGCAGAAACTATAGACTATAGAACCGCTTTCTTATGTGAACTTTAAAATTTGTTTGCCCTTTATATAAATAGAAGTTTTGTTCACAAAACATGTTTTTCTAGCACAGATAAAACTTGAAGTTCACTTGAGAAAATTAGCCTTAGTGTTGAAAGTCATATACCTAACTGCAACTATTTTGTGGAATCTGTAAAAATGAAAGTGCCGCACTTTAAAAAATAGGATGACATAAGTCAGGCAGACAGATTCTGTAAGCTTCAGTCAAACGTTGAAGGTTTTACGCATAAATTTCTGTTAAAAAGTCGACTGAGGCCGGCTTCGCAATATTTTCAAAAACGAACATTTTGTTAAAACTATTCACAATACTGCAACAGAAATAAGTGCAGCAATTTGATATCAAGTTTACTTCAATAATTTATGCGCAAACATTGACAAAATAACATATAGAAGAGATATCGTACAACCAAACAACAAAAACATGCATTTATATGTTTCAAATTCAGAATATCGTTAGTGCTGTCACTATTTCAATTATAGCCAGATAACTTCATATTTTAATAATCATACATGCATAAATATTTCAGACTGTCAATGAAGGAGATGACAGCGATAAAAAAACAATAAAAACTTACCGCGCTATTACAAACCACAACTGCCAAACAAAAACTGAAAAATTATAATTTCATTGCAAATTTGTAGTTTTACATGTGTAAATGTAAGGTAAATATATGTTGTTCTTGTGAACAATGGCGGATACAGGGGGGGGCGACCCCCCCCCCCAGAGCTACCTGAATAAATATTGGGCGTACTTAATTTGCCAGAAATTGAAATGCATTTTTAGGATTTCCGTAAAATTGAGATTGAATGAAATATTTCTTATCTTCTTTTGTCTGCTTGTCTAGCGAAAAAAGGTAAATAATAAATAAGTGAGTTTTGCTTTTTCCGCTTATTGCCGTAGCTATGCCATGGTTTGTGAATAAAATAGTTGAAACATGGTGACCTTGCAAAACATAAAAAAATTCTTCATATCACCAACCAACTTCATTTTTTTTTATAAAAGTTCCGGAACACACCTAATATGTCGTTTCATTTATGCAATATAAGAGCCACTGATGACCTGATACGAAACTTGTATTCTCTCTCAATTCGTTTCCAGGAATGGCGCTCGAAATCAGCTGTCTGTTCATTCAATTGTAAACAAAAATTCTTCATATCACCAACCAACTTCATTTTTTTTTTATAAAAGTTCCGGTACACACCTAATATGTCGTTTCATTTATGCAATATCAGAGCCACTGATGACCTGATACGAAACTTTTATTCTCTCTCAATTAGTTTCCAGGAATGGGGCTCGAAATCAGCTGTCTGTTCATTCAATTGTAAACAAAAGTTCATTCGTTGTAAACAAAAGTTCATTCATTTCCAAGAATGGGGTCTGAAGTCAAACTATTCATCTCTTTTTTTCCTTTTTTGATTGCTGCAATAGATATAGATTCAAAATAACTCCACTTAGTTAAAGTCACAAGTGAAACTCTCTTATCAGAAAGAACTAGCTTCTACCTTTGAGCTGTATAAAATCATTTCTTGATTGTTTTTTGTTCGAATTCTTTCAATTAGTTGAGCTAATTTGAGTGCTTAAAGATAAATTCGATACGTTTATTTGTAATTATGTCAAAATGGTGTTCTGAAGTTAATCATTAATTTATATTACTGACTTCCATGGCAAAAATGGATTTTGAGCTTTCGGCCATGATCGCCCCCCTCATCTGGAGACCTGTATCCGCTCCTGCTTGTGAATCAAATTTGCAATTATTTTCGGTCTCATCCCCTCAAACGGTAACACCAAGGTCAAAAAATCACATGTCAGTTTTGGATGTGATTAGAGAAAATTAAGGGGCGTCGTGCTCCTCTTGATTTTCCCTACAAATTGGCCGGACGGGACCTACATGCTTTATGCTGACTCCGAACGGCATCTGCAAGGCAGATGAGCTTTCACTGAGAGCTTTTCATGGCAGAAATACACTCGGAGCGCTTGCCAAAAACTGCCGAGGGGCGACCCCGCTTAGAAAAATTTTCTTCTAATTGAAAAACCTTATTTCTAAAATTTGGGTGTTGCTTTGCCCGTGGTGCGAACCCTGGGCATACGGTGTGGTAGGCGGAGCACGCTACCATCACACCACGGTGGCCGCCGAATATACTACATCGAATAACCACTTTTTCTTTCATGTCTCCTTCTTATTCGTATTATTTCTATACTTCTTTCACCTCCACTCCCTTCTCACTCTAATGCCCTCTGTTACTCCTAAACCAATTCCCACTTCCACTCCATCCCACTCTCATTCCCACTCTTACTCTCGCTTCCACTCCACCTACCTCTCCTACCTAAAGTACTTCACATATATATAAAGTCTATATACCAAATATTGGAAACATCCTCCAAAAAATTACAGAGGCGTTAAAAATTACATAAATTCTGTCCTTTTACATAAATTTCTGTCTCCAAAGAAAGTGCGGTTGCATCCCAACGGTATAGATTTCTTGAAGACCGGCACATATATGCCAGCTCCTTGATATCGAATTGTGATATGTCAGTAAACGATACCTATGAGTTAGGGTCAGTTTATGAAATCCCCATTTCACAAATAATTCTACCCACAATGGGTACCTCAAAATTTCATTAGACACTGGGCATAGGGTATAATCTATGAATTTCTTTATAACGTTCATATGCACTGTCATTTTTCCGCTGTTTAGCTCAGATATATTTTGAAGAATTAGTGCAGCAAGTGCGACCTATTTTTTTATTGAAATAGGTAACGGAGGTATTCCCAACAAGGCACTAAGTGCATCAGCAGGGGACATTCTCTCCGTTCCCGGTATATCAGTACAAACTAGCCGATATAGTTTGCTTAAATTTGTCAGTGATGTGTTTTGCGTAGTCTTCGGCCACCAAACTAAGGAAGCATTGACGATTATTGGCTTCAAAACAATACTAAATGTCTATTGTATCATTTTGGGAGATATATAGCTCCAATGTTTTGCCACAGAGTAGAGTGCAGGCCAAGAAAGCTCCTCTTGCTTTGTTTAAGATAGCATCCAGATCCATCTTTCTATGACTAGCAGCGCTTGTTTCATGCGATTAGATATTGTTTCCCGTGCATTACCTTGATGCAGATCACTAAATAGTCTGCATAGCCGTATGTTCAAATGTGTTGGATTTCAGTTACTTATGAGGTGGGTTTTGTCTAAGGCTGGGGTAACGCTCAGTCAATCCAGAGTCGAGTAAAGGTCCCACAAACCCCTACTAAATAAATACATGATATTTATGAGTTACGAACACACGCACACACGGCTGGAGATATTAGGCAGGCAGCAGCTTTCCGTCGCAAGATGGCGAGGGGGCGGGTCGGCGGCTAACGGTCGTTGGAGTAGAGGAGGTTCGGTAGGGCGGTTGAACGATCGGGTAACGGACGGACTGGTACGGCGGTACAGAATCAGCGGCTTAACAGCGGTAGGATGGCAAACGGCCAACGGTCGTCGTAACAGCGGCGTGACGGATGCAGCGGCTTAACGGCGGTAGGATGGCGAACAGCCAACGGTCGTCGTAGCAGCGGCGGCTGAATGGCGATAGGACGGCGAACGGCCAGTGGTTGGTGTGGCAGCGGCGGCCACAGCAAGGCGGGATGGGCACGGCGGTAGTATGGCGGACGGCCAACGGTCGGCGCAGCACCCGCGGGATGGAGGCAGCGGCGGCACCAGAGGGGCGACAATGCGACGGCAGCGGCGGTGAGCTACGGAGCGCGTACCATGGGCGTGGTGAGAGGGGAAGTAGGCCGGCGATGGGGTTTACCTGGACAGCGGCAGCTCGTTCCGGGCGGGGTCGGTTGACGGTGTCGGCGGGATCGGCAGTCCTCATCGATAGTAGGCCGGTCGGTCGCCTGGGAAAGAGACTGCGAGGACTCGTTAGTGCTGGTTTCACCGCTGTACACCCTCGCCTCCCTATTTACACACTAGTAGACGGTGCGTAAGGGGGGCGGGGTTGTACCAGCCGATACACCGTGGGTCGACCCGTGGGCGGAGGGGAAGTGCACCTTATCGGCACAGCGGTAGCCCCTGTGCGCACGCATCGGCTCAAGGCCGAAACCAGTGCTGAGGGGAAGGGGTGGAATGGTCATGAAGGCGTCGGACCGCTCAACGTCTAGGAGGGCGCGGGGGGCAAAGTAGCACAAGGCATCCTCCCCGTCGTCCTTACCTAAGTGAAGGGTGACCCGCGCCATGAGGGCGCCCTGCCACTCAGCCAGCCGAAGCTAGGACTGAGGGGGAGGGGTCGTATGGTCGTTAAGGCATCGGGTCGCACAACACCTAGAAGGGCGCGGGGCAAAGTAGCACAAGGCATCCTCCCCGTCGTCCTTACCCAAGTGAAGGGTGACCCGCGCCATGACAGCGCCCCTTCCACTCAGCCAGCCTAAGCTAAAACTGAGGGGAAGGGGCTAAATTGCCATGAAGGTGTCGGGCCACTCAACACCTAGGAGGGCGCGGGGGGCAAAGTAGCACAAGGCATCCTCCCCGTCGTCCTTACCTAAGTGAAGGGTGACCCGTGCCATGACGGCGCCCCTTCAACTCAGCTAGCTCAGCAGGAGGGAAAAGTATGTCTTTAAAAAAACATCCACTCCCGCTGGCTCACCTGCGAGGACTGAACTGCAAAAATGCAAATTCGATGTTTATATAGGTGGTGCCGCAAACTGGTTGAGAAGTCAACACACCATTATTGTGATTTTCATTGGTTTGCTATAAGTGGTTGTTGACTATGCTATAAAAGAATAAGTACAAGTGGTTGTTGGCTATGCTATAGAAAAATAAATACAGGGAGGTTCAGGTTTAAGTTAATAAAGAAATACAGGGGGTTACGTTAATGTAACGCTACGTTACAAACTGAAGGAGGAGATCTATAACTAGGGCCCACAAAAGAGGAGATAAAAGACCCCTTAATGGCATCCCCTAGTGGCCATAGTTGACTCAGTTGTATCTCCCAGCTCAAGACATGATTTTGTTTCTCTTTAGCACGTATAGCACCCAGCGTATGATCATTTTGCTTCTATCCTTATCAATTAAAGCTTGTTCGTTAGCTGGATGTGCCGTGTTATCGGTGTAAATAAAAGCGCAGAGGCTATATTGTTAATATCCAAAGCCTTTTCAAACTTTTTCGTGATGTAATGAGTACCCAACTCCTTAGATTTTCCTGACTAATAAACCAACTGATTCCTACACTGAGGCAGTTTATTTAATTTGACCTCCGTAATTTGCTGATCCAAAACTTCTTCATACCCTTTAGGAAAAACTACCTGAGGATAATTAGACATCACGACGAGGATTTCCGTGGCTCAGGGGCAAAAATTTATTAGCGAAAAATTTAGTGCACTGTGCCCAACCATGGTTACTTTTAGCTGACTATATTTAATAACTAAAACACCACTCATACTATTTTTTGAAAACTGAAAACTTAAAAAAAAAACATTTTATGCACTTTTTTCAATAATATTAATTCCAAAAGCTATATAAAAATATGCAAAATTTTATGCCAACGAAAGTCTTTAGTTAAAAGGAAAAACAATGGAAAGCATGTCCTACCTTTGTAATATAAGAAAGCCATATTAGGGAAGTATATTTTAGAGATGGTGAGCTATCAATTTTTCTGTGACCCAATCAAGAAGGAAAAAACAGCCGTTTTGGTCCACCCTAATGTTCATAAGAGCTGTATTGTATTATGTTGTGTAATTACTGCATTTGTGTAGAATTATGATATCAAAACAATGCAGTCTAATATGCATAATTTGTTTTTCATAAATTAGTAAAATTCAAATGAGAAATATTAGAATGGCAATGAAATTTCTATGCAGTAAAATTTATTAAACATATGTATAAACAAGCAAATCGAAAAATAATTGATGTCGGTTGTTTACAGAATACTATGATAATTGTAGTAAATAAGAGATTTGCTGCTATCGTGTCTTTATTTTAGGGGATACATGATAGATACAGCAGCGAACAGAAAAATAGCAACGGGAACTTTCGCGCCCTCTAAAAAAAATTTTCACGCTTTGTATGGAGGAAAATCTAAAACACCCTTCGGAAAAAAAATTGTAAAAAATCCAAGCGAATTTTGAGACAATGGCGGCCGCCGTGGTGTGACGGTAGCCTGCTCCGCCCACCACACCGAAGATCGTGGATCTACACCCCGGGCAAATTTTTCTAGGCGGGTTCGCCCCTCGGCAGTGTTTGGCAAGCACTCCGAATATATTTCTGCTTTGAAAATCTTCTAAGTGAATACTCATCTGCCGTTCGGAATCGGTATACAAAAAAGTAGGTCACATCCCGTCAATTTGTAGAGAAAAATAAAAAAAAGGACGACGCAAATTGGAGGAGAAGCTCGGCCTAAAATCTCTTCGGAGGTTATCGAGCCTTACATTTATTTATTTTTTATAACTTGTTAATTGTAAGGCTATAATTTATTAGGCCAAAAAACTGCATTCTCCGAAAATTTCAGAGAACTCAAAAAAAATCTAACTTTTCGTAAAATTTTCTTGAATTTTAGAACTATTCCGAAAACGTGTTTGAGATTGATTTGCACAGTTTGAGTAACAGAATTCAAAAACAATTTTTCCTAAAATTTCGAAAATAAAAAAAGAAGAATTTGATTGACGAAATGCGGTAAAAAATTTCACTGCTATTTTTCTTTTCGCTTCTGTAAGCATTGAAGGGTTATGTATATTTATGAAATTAGAAAATAAAAAAAAAACAGGCTACGCTTTTTGTTTATTTGAATCTAACATTTTCATTTACCTACATATTTTATCTATCATCCTTTATCATCGTACATTCAGGCGATGCAACGGGAGGCATAAGTCGTGACGATTTCATTGACAGTGTAGCTTCGGGTATATTGAAAAAGCTGCCTGTGGCATTTGAAACCTGGCGTATTAAGAAACAAATCCAAATGAATATTACACCGACAGGCGTAGTCTTGTTACAAGAATTGGATCGTTTTAATTTGCTTGTAATACGCATCAAGAAAACATTGGAGCTGCTACGTAAGGTGAGATACTTTATGGTCTTTAAAACGTACTTAGTCTGAAGGGATGGATAATTGAGTAAGGAAGTATTAGATGAAACAAAAACCTAGAACTTGCATTACTTGTATAACATGTAAGAAATTTTCGTATACAAATTTTTAATTTAAAGTCTATTTGATATGCCAGAGTTATAGTATGTTGGAACTCCCACAGTATGTGTGTGGGAGTTTAGGGACAAAATAAGGCGTGAGTACCAAGTACTCGTGAAGTTAGACGTCCAAACATACAGGTTTACGTCCAGAAACCGAATGTCTTTAAGTTAACTAGAGCTCGCCCAGGAGTAAAAGCTGACCAAACCAGAGGCAACTCTATCAAAAACAAAAAAGTTCGGACTTTTTGAGCAGAGCTTTGTCGGCTTCTTATCGGTAATAGCCGATACTGAAAAGTTATTGTTTTATTATCTCCTTATATCGATAACAAAGTATTGACGTTGAGTCATCGGTTCGTTATAGCCCAGTCATCGGCCTTCTTCTGGTTTCTTATTGGCTCCTTCTGAGTTAGAGGTGTATCAACGATTTCATAATGCAATTTTATCGGTACCGCTTTCATAAAAAACCGATAAACCGTTCCGATGACAAATTGATATTTTTTGTATATAAACTCTATTACTACGATAAATAATCGATAACTTTTGGATTATAAATCGATACCTTTCAAATAACATACCGATAACTCATTGATGAAAAATCAGTAACTCATTCATCACTTTTCTTACAGAAAGCAAATTTATAACATTTCGACATCAAATCGATAACTGGTCTAAATCTGGTATATAAACACCTATAGCAAACCGATATCTCATCGATAGCAAACCAATACCAATTCAATAACAAATTGATAACAAGCCGACCGGTTTTGGATTTAAGTTCGGTTTCTGTCCACTTTCGCATCTTCGCTTTGGGTTTGGGTTCCGGTCTGGCTCCGGATTCGATTCCGAGTTCGGTTCCGGTTTCCATTCCGATTTCGGTTTCGATACCAGGTTCAGGCAAAGCAATGCAAGAAAAGGCAAGGTAAGGAAAAGAAATAAAAGGAAAGGAACCGAAAAGAACAGAAATATAATAACTCAAGGAGGGGAGAGGAAAGAAAATTGAAGAGTTAAAACCGAAGCGCGATATCAATTTCTTATTGATTAGTTAACGGTTTGCTATCGGTGAATTCGTTATCGACATGATATGGATGTGTCATTCATTTTTTAACGAACAAATATTTTTTTGTTGCCGGTGTATTATTGACGAGGTATTGACGAGCTATAGAAAGTGTTATAAACTTGATATTAATAACAGAGGTTTTCGATAAGTTATCGATTTCTTAACGACGGAATAGCGAAAAGTTATCGATTTACTACAGAAGGTGAACGATTTGCTATCAGGAATGTATGGATTTTTTAGTAGAGTGTTACTAATATTTTATCGTCGTGTTATCGCATAAAAAAAAAAATAAATAAATGTAAGGCGCGATAACCTCCGAAGAGATCTAAGGCCGAGCTTCTCTTCCAATTTGCGTCGTGCTGCTCTTGCTTTTCCCTACAAAAATTTTCTTCTAATTGAAAAGCCTTTTTTTATACTCAGTTGAGCAGAGCTCACAGAGTATATTAAGTTTGATTGGATAACGGTTGGTTGTACATATATAAAGGAATCGAGATAGATATAGACTTCCATATATCAAAATAATCAGGATCGAAAAAAAATTTGATTGAGCCATGTCCGTCCGTCCGTCCGTCTGTCCGTCCGTCCGTCCGTTAACACGATAACTTGAGTAAATTTTGAGGTATCTTGATGAAATTTGGTAGGTATGTTCCTGAGCACTCATCTCAGATCGTTATTAAAAATGAACGATATCGGACTATAACCGCGCCCACTTTTTCGATATCGAAAATTTCGAAAAACCGAAAAAGTGCGATAATTCATTACAAAAGACCGGTAAAGCGACGAAACTTGGTATATGAGTTGAATTTATGACGCAAAATAGAAAATTAGTAAAATTTTGGACAATGGGCGTGGCACCGCCCACTTTTAAAAGAAGGTAATTTAAAACTTTTTGCAAGCTGTAATTTGGCAGTCGTTGAAGATATCATGATGAAATTTGGCAGGAACGTTACTCTTATTACTATATGTACGCTTAATAAAAATTATCAAAATCGGAGAAGGACCACGCCCACTTTTAAAAAAAAATTTTTTTTAAAGTAAAATTTTAACAAAAAATTTAATATCTTTACAGTATATAAGTAAATTATGTCAAGATTCAACTCCAGTAATGATATGGTGCAACAAAATACAAAAACAAAAGAAAATTTAAAAATGGGCGTCGCTCCGCCCTTTTTCATTTAATTTGTCTAGGATACTTTTAACGCCATAAGTCGAACAAAAATTAACCAATCCTTTTGAAATTTGGTAGGGGCATAGACTTTATGGCGTTAACTGTTTTCTGTGAAAATTTGCGAAATCGGTTGATGTCACGCCCAGTTTTTATATACAGTCGTCCGTCTGTCCTTCCGCATGGCCGTTAACACGATAACTTGAGCAAAAATCGACATATCTTTAATGAACTTAGTTTACGTGCTTACTTGAACTCACTTTATCTTGTATGAAAAATGAACGAAATCCGACTATGACCACGCCCACTTTTTCGATATCGAAAATTACGAAAAATGAAAAAATGCCATAATTCTATACCAAATACGAAAAAAGGGATGAAACATGGTAAGGTAATTGGATTGTTTTATTGACGCGAAATATAACTTTAGAAAAAACTTTATAAAATGGTTGTGACACCTACCATATTAAGTAGAAGAAAATGAAAAAGTTCTGCAGGGCGAAATAAAAAACCCTTAAAATCTTGGCAGGTATAACATATATAAATAAATTAACGGTATCCAACAGATGATGTTCTGGGTCACCCTGGTCCACATTTTGGGCGATATCTGGAAAACGCCTTCACATATACAACTACCACCACTCCCTTTTAAAACTCTCATTAATACCTTCAATTTGATACCCATATCGTACAAACTTATTCTAGAGTCACCCCTGGTCCACCTTTATGGCGATATTTCGAAAATGCGAACACCTATAGAACGAAGGCCCACTCCCTTTTAAAAATACTCATTAACACCTTTCATTTGATACCCATATCGTACAAACAAAGTCTAGAGTCACCCCTAGTCCAGAAAGGCCCACTCCCTCTTAAAATACTCATTAACACCTTTAATTTGATACCCATATCGTACAAACGCATTCTAGAGTCACACCTGGTCCATCTTTATGGCGATATCTCGAAAAGGCGTCCACCTATAGAACTAAGGCTCACTCCCTCTTAAAATACTCATTAACTCCTTTCGTTTGATACCCGTATTGCACAAACGAATTCTAGAGTCACCCCTGGTCCACCTTTGTGGCGATATCTCGAAAAGGGGTCCACTATAGAACTAAGCCCCACGCCCTTTTAAAATAATCATTAACACCTTTCATTTGATACCCATATCATACAAACAAATTCTAAAGTCACCCCTGGTCCACCTTTATGGCGATATCTCGAATAGGCGAACACCTATAAAACGAAGGCCCACTCCCTTTTAAAAATACTCATTAACACCTTTCATTTGATATCCATATCGTACAAACAAAGTCTAGAGTCACCCCTGGTCCACCTTTATTGCGATACCTCGAAAATGCGTCCACCTATAGAACTAAGGCCCACTCCCTCTTAAAATACTCATTAACACCTTTCATTTGATACCCGTATTGCACAAACGAATTCTAGAGTCACCCCTGGCCCACCTTTATAGCGATATCTCGAAACGGCGTCCACCTATAGAACTAAGGCCCACTCCCTTTTAAAATACTCATTAACACCTTTCGTTTGATGCCCATATTGTGCAAACAAATTCTAGCGTCACCCTGGTCCACCTTTATGGCGATATCTCGAAACGGCGTCCACCTATGGAACTAAGGATTACTCCCTTTTAAAATGCTCATTAACACCTTTCATTTGATACCCATATCGTACAAACGCATTCTAGAGTCACCCCTGGTCCATCTTTACGGCGATATCTCGAAAAGGCGTCCATCTATAGAACTTAGGTCCACGCCCTTTTAAAATACTCATTAATACCTTTCATTTGATACCCATATCGTACAAACGCATTCTAGAGTCAACCCTGATCCACCTTTATGGCTATATCCCTAAATGGCGTCCACCTATAGAACTATGGCCCACTCCCTCATAAAATACTCTTTAATGCCTTTCATTTGATACGCATGTCATACAAACACATTCCAGGGTTTCCCTCGGTTCATTTTTCTACATGGTTATTTTCCCTTATGTTGTCACCATAGCTCTCAACTGAGTATGTAATGTTCGGTTACACCCGAACTTAACCTTCCTTACTTTTTTTATTTTGATGTTGTTTTGCACGGGGTGTGAACCCTGGGCATACGGTGTGGTAGGCGGAGCACGCTACCATCACACCACGGTGGCCGTTATCGCATATTTGTCGGAAATGTATCGATTTTTTCGAAGAGTTATCGAAAAATTATCGATTTTTTTAAGTTGTTATTAAAGAATTATTGATTACTTGGCCTGGAATCTTGGGTTCAATTCCCGGACAAACCAATAATAAAACTTTTGAATCTAGTATTTTCAATTAGAAAAAAGTGTTTTCTAAGCGGGCTCGACACTCGGCAATAATTTGGCAAACACCCCGAGTGTATTTCTGCCATCAAAAGCTTCGCAGTGAAAAAAAAATGTTTAAGAAATGCTTGTAATCTCCCGGCTACATTTGAGTCCTAATTTGCTTGTTTTGCTAATATAAAAACTATGAATAGAACTCCATTTACATACTTTTAAACTCATCACTTCACTTTGACGACTGCTTCAGTGTAAACTGTGTCAGCTACAAATATTTTTGAATACCTTCCCGTTTAACTGTAAGCCCACTTCAAGTGTACTTACAAGACAAATTTTCTAATTGCGAACGTGGTGCATATAAAACAATGCACAGCCGAGTTGTACATATGCGAAAGATAGGAAATTTATAATCTTCATAAAATTTCCTTCATTCCAGAAATTTTCCACACAAAACTGCCGTTTTTTATATTTTGCTGTTTACATCTTAAAAAGAAGCAAATTGATATATGTAGCATGTTGTATACAGATTATAAAACATTAAATGTAATTTGCAAAAATATATATATATATATATTTTTTTTTTTCAATCTACAAACACACTCACAACAAAAATTCAGAACATAAACACATTGAAAATTATCGCCAGCTGTCACATCACAAGTATAATAAATTTCGAAAGTACGATCTTCCGTTCTCACTCCACTTTTCGCCTCAAAGGAAACACGTGCTCTTGAAATAAGTGAAATGAGCGGAAAACAAGAAATATTATTGAACAATTTGTCGTTTTATTTACAGAAGCAGACATAAATTTTAACAAAAGCAAAAATATATGTACATATGTAAATACATCAGTGCATATGTATGTATGTGTATTCAAAAGCAACGCAACAATGTAATTTTGCTTTTTTTTTAAATTGTATGTAATTCAAATTTTTTCCAACCCTCAAAAAGTTATTTGCTTGTATGAAATGCGTACGCTCGCAAGGGATAACCACGTATTTTTTCAAATAATTCGCATCAATTTCGTTTTTTGTTGGTTCATTTCATCAACGTCCCTATTTACTTATTTAAAAATATTCTTCCTTATGTAATATTAAGTCATTTAGTTGATGTAAGCTTGACTTCTTTTATTGTTTGTTGCACGAAAATATTTTTAAAGTAATTTTAAATTTTAATAAAGTCTAAAATATTTCTAGAAATATTGGAGCAACGTGACATACTTTCGTACAAAAGCGACAGCTGTTTTAAATCTCTTTACAGCTTTTTCTACCGGAAAGGTAACTCCAGGCCGCACTCCCCCGATGATCTTTCTTGCTTAAAAACCCGGCAAGGCAACACTTCTGCTAATTTCAAACTAGAGAGGGAGACGACGAACCCGATACCTTAAGCGCCGATGATGGAAAATACGTTTCGGCACCTGACTATGACGAAGTGAGAATGACGGAGGAGTCGAAGACTTGGTAAAGAGCATGCATCATGCCTCAAGTCCTAGGCAAAATTTGTTCAGATGAGCGCATGCTTCAAGATTTTAACTTAAGTATGCGCTGACCAATACACATGAATTGCGATTCCGCAAACCGCGGAACCAGTCTTCTTAATACCTCGTTTAAAGTTCTATTTATCGTACTGTACCAAAGACTAGTGCCCATAGTCAACGAACTGTTTGGATAGTATCAGTGCGGCCTCAGACCTGTTTATCTATTATCGACCAGATCTTGACGATGCGTCAGATGCTTGACAAGACTGACGATAAGTGAATCGACACTCAACATTTTTTTTTTTTTCGATTTTAGGGCAACATTTGAAAGTGCGAAGGGAAGCTGCTTGTATGCTGCAATGTCTGAATTTAAGTTCACTTCAAAGTAAACAAGTCTCTGCAAAATGACGTTGAGGAACGCCACCAGCTCCGTAAGCATTGAGAAGGACTTATTGGAGCCATTTAAAAGCAAACGAGGCCTCAGACAAGATGGCTCCCGTTCGAAAGATTTCTTTATCATTATGCTAAAGAAAATAATTCCAGCAGCAGAACTAACCCGTGATAGAATACTGTAAGATCGTACAATTACTGACGTAGATAGTATTGCCATTTTTGGCATTAAGAAATGTGCCGTGAGATCTTCTTCTTCTTTGAATGAGATAAAGAGGCAAAAAAATGGGTCTTGCAGTAAATAAGAACAAGGCAAAGCACTTGTTGTCATCCAAAAAAGAAACCGCGCATTAAACTGAGTAGGTAAAATCACGCTCTACAAGTCGCTCATCATACCTCTTCTGACGGTTCGCCCAAGAAAATTTTTCAGTTAACACCGCATTTAGAAAGCAAAGGAGGGGGAGACCTCCACTGAGTTGGTAGTGGCGGGGGTTTTTGGGATTTAAATCCCAATAAAGTAAACTTAAAATAATCAAGTTAAGTACGCGTCCAGTATTTGACAGTTTCTTTAAGGAAAAATATTCCACTTCACGATTATCTATGCCCATCATCTAATAAATTGAGGCTGAGCCAAATCTTTTAAGAGAAGAAATGTGGGTTAGCATTCCTCAATTCTAACAGTAGCGCAGGAAAAACTTATCAACTATTTAAAAATTTTAGAGTATTCTGAGTCGATAAATATTGGTAGACGGCCAGGACAATTGGAATCCTTGGCAGTTCTTTTGCTCAGAAGGTTTGTCACGGCGTATGAGTAATATTTTTCATTTATCTACATATCGGGTATTCCATCCCATTTCGACCAATTTTGGACCCGACCCCTTTAGAATTGGCTGAAAGTTTTTCTTCTTTTTCTAGCTTACGAAAGACGTTTTTCAGAATTTTTTAAAAATTTTTCATCCAACTCAAAAAAAGTTATGAATTTAAAAAAAAAACACCGTTTTTGTTTTCAAAATGCTATAACTTTTTCAAAAATTGACCGTTTGGGATCTTTTTTTTTTTTAATTTGTTTTTAAATGTACTTTTCGGAAAAAATACAAAAAAATTGTTAAAGTTTTTTTTTTTCAATTAAATAAAAAAAAATATCGGCCCACTCCGGGATTAGTGGGGATGATTGCAGAATTGATTGAAGTTTTTTATGAGAAAAAAAATGGCGAAATTCGAAAAATCTCGAAAAACTGAAAAATTACAAAAAAAAAACTTAAAAAAATTTTTTGTACTTTTTCCGAAAAGTACATTTAAAAACAAATTTAAAAAAAAAAAGATCCCAAACGGTCAATTTTTGAAAAAGTTATAGCATTTTGAAAACAAAAACGTGGTTTTTTTTAAAAATTCATAACTTTTTTTGAGTTGGATGAAAAAATTTGAAAAAATTCTGAAAAACGTCTTTCGTAAGCTAGAAAGCCAATTCTAAAGAGTCGGGTTCAAAATTAGTCGAAATGGGATGGAATACCCCATATATATCACGTTTTAACTTTCATGTTGACGCGACTGACAAAACAAAATCATCACGAACGTCAATGTGCATATTACATAAATGTTTCTATATATACATATGTACATATGTACATAAATGTTGATATTCAAACAAAGATATATCAAATAACTTTAATCAATAAATAGAGATAAGTGTAATATTTATAGATAACGATGCAAAATTTTTAATCATACATATATACCCAAAAATTTGTGATTGGTGGTACAAATATGCATGTATGCAAATCTGGCTGTACTGTATACCGATTTACATACTTACACTCTTATATACAAGTGCTGGCCCTGAACTTTGCCATTCAAAACGCATGTAAACGAAAAATTATTAATGAAAATAATAACCAAATGCAATATTTTAATATTTGCCATGTTGTTGCACAACAAAAATCTAATTGAAATGGCCATTCACTGTCATTGTGCTACACTTTGCTTTATATTGATTACCATTACTATTACTATCGTTTATGGTTCTTGGTCGCAGTTGGCAATGGTTATGCAATCCCCGACTATAAATGCGCCCATAACCCATAAATATTATTTAAAGTTTTTGATGTGACGCAAAATTTTGGACACGCATTCGCCGATATGCTGAGGTATAAATGCATAAGTTGAAAGGAGTGGGGTTTTTGAGTAGTAGTCGCACAGTGAGCCAAGAATGCTTTAGAGTAGAAATATCGAACCTAAAGACAAGCGCCTTTTGAGTGAAAATTCATTCCAACTAAAGGTTTGTCACCATTGCATATTTACTGCAAGATCATTGGATGATTGAAATTTCCCCAAATCTATGAGATTTTGCAATACGTGGCGTCTAAAGAACTACCAGAAATCAATAGCTACCGGCAGTACAGTTCATCTGTTATGTAGCACCCCGTCGTATGTTCCAGAGGTTAACACCAATGGTCAGTACATCTAGCGGGTGTGCGGAAACAACTAAACCAGAATTGCATAACAACGTTTTGCAGCATATTTTACATTTAAGGTCAATTAGATACATTTTTACTCACTTGTCTTATTCAGATTTATAGTTAACTGAATGTTGCATTCTATTTAGGGTTCTCTGGGCCTTGTGCACAACTTTGGTAAAACATCCGGTTGCAATTCTCGCATTCTTCACACAGTTTAGAACTTCTACGTTAAATCTGATTCCTAAAATATCACAAATAACAAAGACCAAGTTGTTAAGACCACTAATTTTGACACACAACATTCTAAATTTATACGGACTAAAGAAACTGGAAATAACGACGATCATAAGGGATGGTACGAAATATTGGAGGATGAGGTTAAACAGACAGTAAGCTCACCTTCTCGGATTAATTTAGAAGATACCGCTAAAGGCTGTGTCTACAATAGTAAATCTGAGTAGATTTAAGGCACACGTAGGCGATGCAAAGCCATGTACAATGAAGCTCCGTACTCATTACGCTTACCGCACGGTCTTTACAGATGCTGTCCTGGTCGTTACGGAAACCATACCGAAATATTTGCTTGCAAAAGAGTAATAGATATGCTGTTGTTGTTGTCACATAGAGCTCGTCTTCTATCAAACTTAATTTCTCACCATACGTGTATACTTACTTAATCGTAGTTCTGGAAAAATGCGGTTACGATAAGTGAGCACGTAGAGGTACCGGTTGCTTCCGTAAATATTTCCACATGATAGGGAAATTTGTAAGTAAAAAAAATTGCTTGGAATTAACACAACATACCCTACGCGTCCATCGACTGCCAACACTTCGGTGAACAACGACTGAAAGCAAAAATAAATATTTTCGGGCTACACCCGGGCAGTGTCATCAACATCATCAGCAGCCAAATTAATATATGAAACATATGAAATACGATCAGCAGATATGGAGAGCACATATTTTGCACAATAAAGATAGTTCCCTAGTCTGTTAGCATGAAAGTACCTACTTAGCTCACGTAGTCGCATCCGTACACAAAGTTAAGGTTAATGCAGTCCTAGGTGCGGAGAATTGTGCGGGCCGTGGGAGGT
Organism: Eurosta solidaginis; assembly: GCF_040869045.1. Taxonomy (NCBI): domain Eukaryota; kingdom Metazoa; phylum Arthropoda; class Insecta; order Diptera; family Tephritidae; genus Eurosta; species Eurosta solidaginis. The sequence goes on along the minus strand of NC_090319.1, from coordinate 340,252,763 downwards.
GAGGTTCATGTTTTTAGCTATAGAACAGAAGAAAGAAGTGGGTTAAGAAATCCAGACCAGAGGATTCCGCGTAATCACATAGGTTTCGCGCCGCCAATCTGGAGGAAAAATTAAAAAGGGACACGACGAAAATTGGAAGTGAAGCTGGGCTATAATTCTCTTCGGTGGTATATCGCTGCTTGTGCTTATGTTTTTTTAATTTCGGTTAGCGAGAGAACTGAAAATCGGTGGGAAATAACGAATAATCTGAAGAGCTGGTCAGTAGTAGAGATGAAGAGTTGGTAAGGTGTTTTCTTACGTAGAATATTACCTAAATCTGAATGCAGGTTTTGATACCATTAAATCATAAGAACTGCGTAGTTATGTACACACCACCCCCAACTTGTTGTACGAAATACTAAAGGTCAACGTCAACGAATGGCGTCAAACCTCGTAAGCTAACAATCGGACCAGGTCTTCAAGGTTTGCCAAACAGGTTTTTTGAAATTTCAAAGCAACTTCTAATAGCGCAATATATGTCTGTCATCAGTCCGTTGGAATTCGTTTTCTGTGCAAAGATTTTGTTACAATGGCTCCTCCAGCAGATCAGAAACAGTCAACTAACGCCTTTCTAGAGATGTTTTACAACGTGCGCGTACAGTTTCCAGGGACATCCTTATGCCATGGCACCCATATAACGTTTACCGTGACTTCACGACGATAAAGCTTAGCGCTTTGATAGCGTTTCATAGCCCTGTAATTCACATTAAACTTCCATGACATTTTTAGAAAACCAGCTCTGTCATCAGCATGATACGTATCGTCTGGTTACGATAATTTCCCCATAAACCGAGGCTTGATCTTTACAGAGTGTTTTCTATTGGTTAAATTGCGTTCTAGCGCTCTACCAACCAGAACTTTATATTGTAAAATTTATTAGATAAACTGGATCACAAATTCAAATTTTTTTCTACACCAGATACGCCATTATGAAATTCCCATGTAAAATCACCCCCTGATTTCGAAAATCAAGGTTATATTTAATTCTATGGTAACGTTTTTGGGATACTTACCAATAACGGTTTTTTCCAAAAAAAAAAAAATTTGGTCCACTTAATCATATATATCTCAAGAATGAATTGAGCAATTCCAAAACGGTTTGAAGCTTTTAAAAGGTAATAATTTTCTATAAACTGTGCATATAAGACTTCTTAGGGCTAGGTCCTGCAGATTCAGAGATAACGAACAATTATTACGAATTTTTTCCATTTTTTTTGTGAAATATAAAAAAATTTGTATTTTGCGAGGAAGGATCTCGAAAACTTTTTTTTTGCAGATTTGTTTTTTCTCTCTTAGCTCTGTTTTATTACAAAAAAAAATAAGCTGTCATTCAACAAAATCGACGAACAAATACAAATGTTATAAGCATTCAAGTAAATATATCCATTTAATAATTAAGTACCCTACTGGTACATATGTGCTAATATTTGCTAACTAACTGATATACGAATACTAACACATATCGCACACACAATCGTTCTTGAGATATAACTAACGGTAATTCGTAAATATCTCAAAAACGTTACCATAGAATTCAAAATAACTTTGATTTTCGAAATCAGGGGCGATTTTACATGGGAATTTCACAATGGCGTCTCTGGTGCATTTTGGCTGTAAACCAGTGTAATACTTAAGGCTTGGTTTCCGCGATGCCGCTTTGTTACGACCGCTAAAGAGCGGCCGATAGACTCACCGTTTTCAGAGACACCTCTTTGCTGGAAACTACGAACAGTTACGGAAGACAACTCGCAAATTTTAATTTGACATTTTTTGGTGTATTTTTTTTAGTTTTCTTATTATTTTCTTTAAACAAACGTACAAGAAAAAAATTTTAATTCAAAAATGTTTTATATTATAAATAATTTCAATTATTTGACTAAATATTCACCGCTTTGAAAACAGCTGTGGCAAAAACCGTGATGAACGAGTTTCTACCATCATGACGGCCGTAATATTTAATGCCCTGCCGCTATATTACGTTACGGTGAACTTCACCGTCTTCTTAGTTTCCGCATAATTACTTTTACATTGCAACATTTTTGAAAACGTATTCTACCGCAATGTAACGGCCGGTATATGGCGGCACCGCTTTCGAGAGAGTCAAGCCTTTACAATTAGAAAAGTTCTTTTTGAACCACTGTTCCCAGTTATGACCCAACTACATTGATGACACTTGTACTCCGCTCGTAAGGACATGAAATTCATTGAATATTTGCATTGAGAAATAAATTTATTGAATAGCAAATTTTTATTATCATAATATAATTCCAACAATGTGTTTGTGTGTGTAAATGTGTAACATTCATGTATTTGCATACATTTTTATAGGCCATCGCTGGCGAAATCGGTATGGACAATGTGTTGGACAATATCGCTAACTCGCTATTCAATGGGCTGCTACCAAATGATTGGCGTAAACTGGCGCCGGCCACATGCAAACAACTCGGCAGTTGGATGGAACATTTGCAGGTAAAGACTGAATATGCAAACATTTTTATACCTTTCATGAACATGAAATGGTATATTAACTTTGGTCCGATGTTTGTAACGTTGAGAAATATAGAAGATAGACTCACCATTAAGTATACCGAACTGATCAGGGCGACAAACTAAGTTGATATAAGCATGTCCGTCCGTCGTCGGATCCGGTCGGATCGGACCACTATAACATATATCTCCCATACAACCGATCGTTCAGGTAACACGATTTTGGTCATTCCAGCCGCAATTTAGAAAGTATAAACGTGAAACTCGCTGCTATATATTCTATTATATCATAGAAGATTTTCTGAAAAAATCACTTTGATCGGAGCTATATATAATATATATCCCATACAACCGATCGTTCAGAAAAGGCTGTTTTTTGCCATTTTTTATATTTATCTTAAAATCGTTTAGCTATATGCATCTGTTCACTATATATTTCTTATCTTATTCAGCGCATTATTTGGAGATTACAAATAATAAAATTATTGTTCAGCCCCATTCAAGAAAGGTATGAAGTCTTCGGCACAGTCGAAGACAGTCCCGTCCTTACTTGTTTTATATTCACAATCATCTCCAGTCAATGCTACATATTTTATTTACATTTAAAGGCAAGCACTTACCATTTATTGTTTATATATTAAATATTTATTTATATCTTGTTTTACTTTTTATATTTTCTCTTATTGTATTTACCGTGGTTTTACTTTTGTTTTATTTATTTTTTCATTACACATTATTTTAAGCTGCGATGCTCTTGGGATGTGCTTTGCAATTGCTCCTGACAGATAGGTCGACCATGAAACGAACACATACATATGTATGTATAACGTAGTCATCACCTCGTACATGTACATATTTATGCATGGGCACGTACACGGATATTGTCACATACATACATACACATGTATGAATGAATACAATCTATTACACTACCTGCAGGAAAATAATCGTGTATGGCTTAGTTCGGTATATCACCGGTTATTTGGAAATACATAAGACCTGGACCTCATGATAATTTTCTTAAAAAAATAAAGAGTATCCTATAATGGTCCCCGTAATATTCCTTCTGCAGATATGTTTGCGTTGAGAAAAAATGTCTTTACTGTTCCTATCCAAGCATGGACATGGGGACTTTGGGAACTCACAATCCTACCAGTAAGCTAATAACAAGTTCATTGTCGTTACTTCCTTTTTCGATCGTCGTAAAGAGGCCAATCAAACCGTATCTGGAAATAATTCTAATATAGTCCAAACCTAGCTCAGCTATGTTGTTGTTCTTGTTGTTCCTTTAGCGACACTGCGCGAAGGTTTTGGAGTGTTATCGAAATTGATAATCCATTGACGAATATGGATTCGGTACGTTGCGGTAACAAGCAAAGTGGGATGCAACCCCTACCTTCTTGGGAAAGATCTAAAATGACCACATCGAACCTTGTAGACCAGGGATCGCCAAGAGCTTCTTATTTTTTTCCATATATCGCTTTCTATTCATGTATGTAATACGTGTTCCAAATATGAGCCTAATCGGAGCACAAATACGATGTTTTTGAAATATTTCAATCCATGCGCCACCTATCGGAAATTTGTTTTCTTATTATTGCATTGTCATCGGGTTCTGAACTATTTTCCAAGTTTCAAGCTTGTAGCTTATCGGGAAGTTACTCAAATTTCGATTACAAAATTCTGTTCGCTACACAGAGTCAAGCTAAATAAAACCGTTTAAAAAACACGGCTATTATTTATTATTTTCTATTAGGTAAATGAATGATAATCTTAAATTATCTTCTTACTTCAAACTTTTAACTAATATGTGTATTAGACTGGGTTGGTCCCCATACAAAAAAAAGTTGCTAATGTCCGCCCCTAAATTTAAAGATTATGTTGGCAGAGTTTCGGAAAAAAATTTTATTTTTTTTATCCTTCGAAACACAGCCGAAACGGTTTTTTCGTTGTAACTTGGTTATTTGATGTGCGATTTTTAAAATTGATATGTCCTTATTTTGGCCTTGAGAAGCTTCACATTTCCTTTTAATGTCCTTTTAAGCCATGAAGTCTTTTTCACATGATTAGGCCAGCTAACAAAGTTGTACCCCCCCTCCCCCCCCCCCCCCCCTCTAAAGTATCCTTTTTTCCTTACAAAACGAAAGTACTTAAAAATTCAAGAAAATATTGCTTTTAAACCATATTACTAAAATAATAAACAAAGAAGTTATAGCACTTTCAATATTCATTGCAAGTGTTTATTTACCTGATTCTTATTATAATACTTAGACCTGAAACTCATGATATATTTTGAGCAAAAATTATTATTAGGGTTTGCATTGAAAAGTTAATAGAGATAAGCCAAATATCATAAATAGGGGAAGTCAAAGTAAATAAGTGACTACAGTCAGACTCTGACTTCTGACTTTTACGTTACAACGAAAAAACGTTTTCGGCTGTATTTTGAAAGATCAAAAAAAAAAAGAACTTTTCCGAAACCCTCTCAACATAATCTTTAAATTTAGGGGCGGACATTAGCAACTTTTTTTTCGACCCAGTCTAATGTATATTTCATTTTTAATTTTATCTTCAAGTGAGACAAAATAAATGTTTGTCAGTGCATGTCTATTCTTCATTTTGTTTTCTAAAAAATTAGCGACAACCAATCAGCGATCAGAAATGGCGCTGGCACGTATACAAACCCAGTCGGACTTGGTAGCTTTTAAAATTAACGTATCGCATTGTTTTCTTGAATGCATTCAAAAATACTTCAGCATGCGTCCAATTAAAATTTAATTTAAAATGGAATTATTAAATAAATACATTGTTTTCGTACAGATGAACCAAAAAATATACCCAAAAATATTACTTCAAAAGTAATTTTACACGGAATTATAGCAGTTTAGTTCCTAACGGGCACAGCAGAATACGTCGGTCGTGGGCGAGAGGATAGAATGCGTGCGCACGGGGATGTGATGTGCGCTTGCCTTAGAGTTTTAGTGATGAGCCCTGTTGTAGACCATAACGTCAACTCATTCAATTGTTCCATGAGAAACTTAGGGTCTCCAAAGCCTTGCCTGCTAAAGAAACAGGATTCGTTACGGCTAGGTGAGGCTGGCAAATGGGCTGGAGAAGCTATAAATTGCGCTAGCAATCCGCTGAAATGGGTGTGTAGCGCGCCCCTTGAATCAATTGGTTATTTAAGCCACCTTTTACGACGGGCATACATATATACATGCCGCGAACATATTTTAAGCCCCCGAATCCGCTGTGGTCCTACTTCAGTGATCAGTACACATTATAACATTCTTACCACTACCTACATAAGTCTTCACACAATTTATTGCTCGACGCACTTACTACACGAGTTCGTTATGCATTTCACTCACTACTGATTGACCCCCCTAAAGAAGAACCAGTCCTCCCAAGCTGACTCAGTGGAGGTCACCCCCTCCTATCTTTCTAAACTGCCGTGTCAATTGATATCATTTCTTGGCCGAAGCATATCGTGCATTCGCATAACATGACCTAAACAGCGAAGCCTCTTTGGGCTTTTATTCGCTTGCCTATCTTTATACAACTTTTCGTTATGCCTCTTTCGATTTCGGAATCACGGACAGAACCGTTCATCTTCGGAAAAACTTTTATTTTGAACACTATAAGAGCCAATTGATTTCTCGGTAACGCCCATGATTTTGAGTCATACATCAGGACTGGTATGATGAGCTACTAGTAGACCGTAATTTTTATGGTCGGAAGAAGACTTTACTTTTACACCTACTCAGCCTAAAGTAGCACTTGTTAGCAAGAGTTATTCTCCGCACATAATAATGCAAAAAATTTATTCAGCCCTCCCGTTGATGTGCTGCTGTCTGCCTTTTATTCATCTTCTTGGCTAGCATTTTTCAGCTGACTACACCAATATCCTCTTCAATAACCACGACTGGGTGATTCTAACTCGTCACCCTCAAGCTGGAGCTGTCTAATATATGAATGCACACGGAATGCGATCATACTGAGCAGTGCCTTGTTAATACTCCCATCATTATGGATAGCTGACTTTTTGTAACTGTAATAGCTCCGCCAAGTGGCTGTAGTCAATCACTGGCCATCGCTTGCTTTGCTTACTCGAAGTCACTTGTTAGAAAAGCTGAAAGCAATTAGCCGACGGTATCCCGAAATATCCACTGACAGACATATTAAGTTCGCTATTGTTTGCCCAGCCCGACTTCTGGCAGGGATATCCGTATGCCCTAAGAAACAGATAATTTGTATCAAGAAGTAGTTAGCTGCTACTGAAAGTGAGGTCAAACAATCCCTCTCAGCCTTTGAGCCCACGCTGGCAGATCATAGCGCTTTGATAGCCGCCTAGCTATCGGAGTAATTATAAAATTCCTTAACATTTACAGCGGTTTTCTAGCTGTTGCAGTGACCGGACATTCTTTTTAAAGTCCAGCTGACAACGAGCCTCTAGCTGAACCCCCCACCTTCTGGTCTAGCTTGGGTTCATCCATGTTGTTGTTGTTGTTGTTGTTGTAACGACAAGGTTGCTGCCAAACCCACAACTCCCTTGAAGAAATATGAGTAATGAATATGGCAAGAAGAACGGAAGCTGACGCACAGTAGTATTTCCTACCAGGGATGTAATCGAAGTCGTGAAAAATGCTGGAGCGCCCGGTATTCACAAGCTTATATCCCGCTTTGCGAAACCGTACTAATGTTCAGGCTGCGGCCTTTAGCTCACAAGGTGCATCAGCTGCAGTTTTAGCATTGCGTTTAGTGCAACTGCAGGTGCCGTACGAAGAGCACCACTTATTTCCACCATTGTCGTTTGAGCTTTGAAGAAGTGTCTAGCAATCTCTACGAGACCACCAGAACTCCTTAACGTGCAGGCAATGCACCACCACTGTAAATAGTCCCCAGCCCTTTTCAGTTTCCCCTCAAGGTGAATTTGACTATATTTCTTGATTTGCGGACATAGCTCAACACCAGACAGTTCGCTAAATTTTTCTATAAAGCTGCACAAGTAGATGGAGTCTATTTCTCTATCTTTGGTTTACCCATAAGAAAATTTTTACTAAAATATAAAAAAAGCAACAAGGGGCAATCCCCGCATAGTTAGCAACAAAAAACAGCATACATGTTTGATTATTTCGCTTCTAAAAATAAACGTTTTACTTATATGATTTATATATAAAAATGTTGCGTTTTGGTATGAACCTTCACTTATGGCATCCAAGTTTCTTCAAGGCGGTGACTCAATAAAAATATATTTGGGGTATTCAGGCTACCTCGTTATCGACTTATCAGTTACACATTTTTGGTCTCCAGTGACTTTTTTTCTGTAAAGTGTGTTAAAACCACATAACCACATAAGCAGATAAACTGGTAAATAGGGTCAAGTGAATACCCGAATTAATAAACTGCCCCGTGGTTAGGCTGGAGACATATAGTGTTTATTTCCAAAAGGGTTCACACAACATCACAAACATAAATTCTCTTTTACATTTATATATATTAGGCCGGGTCGATTTGTGGGGAGGCAAAAAAATCGCCCATTGCTCTGTAAAAATCATATTGTAGGGATCAAAATAAGAAACTTTGCCGAAGAAACCATACCTCTAAAACGAATTCTGATGCCCCCCCCTTTGGGTCGTAGGGGCAAATTTTGAAAAATCCCACTTTGAAATGCCTATGTTTTTTTCTTTTTGGAGTTTATTTTTCTCTTTAGGAATTTATTTAGTCAGAACATATGTAAATGAAAAAATGAATTTAACTTAGTAATAGAAAAGAAATTAAAAAACATTATTAGAAATTTGCGTTTTTACAAACCCCTTTTAAAACCAAGGCATCACTGTGATGCATTTGCATGTCGTAAACATAGTTGTGTGGGTTTTTTATTCAACCGTTTTAAAAAATGAAGGTATCACTGTGACACAATTGCAGATCGTAAAATTGTTTGTGTTGTTTTTTTAAGCTACCACAAGACACAGCAGGTAGAATTGAAATTTCCCCTACCCAAAAGTTCGACCCAAAGGTGGGACATCAGAATTCGTTTTAGAGGTATGGTTCCTTCGGAAAAGTTTCATATTTTGATCCCTGTAATACGATTTTCACAGAGCAATGAGCGATTTTTAAATCGACCCGCCCTAATATACATATATAAAAACTTAGTGTGAAGTATTCAAGATGTTGTTGATTTATACACTGCTTTTGATATTTACTTATACGTCCTCACATACATATGTTCATTTACCTACATATGTACCTCAAGTTAAAGTTGCATCGACTACCGGCATCGTAGCATCATATTAACTATTGCACGATTACTAAAATTGTTACACCAAACAGTAGCAGATAACACGTTTAACCTATGTAAATTTGAGACAACTTAGAGCCTACTGGATTTGAAGAGATAAGCATAATATGAATATTTGCAAAGTGGAGGCTCGAAAGAACTAAGTTCAGGATCATCAATCATCACTAATTGGCGTTAGGCCACCTAGGCGATGTTCCCGATGCGGAGCGTGTTACACCTGGCGATTACTAACTCCAATTGCGAGCCTCCTTTTTTTCCAACTCAGTGAAGAACTCTCCCTTCGTCGATTGACAAATTTGGCTCAGTTAGTATACTTTCTGGTCCACAACGTTTTCATTAATTCGCATAATATGTCCTAGCCAGGAAAACCTTTAAGTTTGCTTTAGATACTCTTTGTTCGTAGAAATTTGCGTACAATCTCACAATCTTCCTCTCTTCACGGGAAATACAGAAATACATATATTAAATCTTTGGGGTCATTGCTGGATCAAATGTCAGTTTTTTCTCTTTTTGATCATGTCGTGACTTGACCAAGTGATTAAAAAAACTGCCGATGTGATTCGAAACGAGCTCGAAAAGTACCACTGCACCCGGATTGATTCCGAAAATAATGTTTATATTACATCGAAATGTTCGCGAAAACGTTCCGACATACTCTCAAAGAGGGGACACAAAATACCACCATTAAACCTACTAAAACTAAGTGGTATGCTCCTTAATCTGGCCGATAAGGCCAAACTCCTAGGCTTACTTACATACTTAGTTAGCGCTTAACAATTTAAATGGTTATGGCCGTCCAACAAGGCGCGCTATTCGCTTCTTCGCTCTACCAAATAGCACCAATTGGTTACACCAAGGGAGTTTAAAACGTTTTTCCAACTGGTCCCTTCAGCGGAGTGGGGGCTACCCTGTTCCTCTACCTCCATAGGCGGGTTCCGATAGAAACGCTTTCTTAGCCGGAGCGTCATCTTTCATTCGCCCTAGCCAGCTAAGCAGCAGCGTTTTAATTCGCTGGACTATGTTGATATCTGCGTAAAGCTCGTGTAGGTCGTCATTGAATCTTCTTCGGTACTCGCCATCGCCAACGCGTAGAGGTGCATAAATATTTCGAAGAACTTTTCTCTTGAACACTCCCAGAGCCGCTTCATCTGATGTTGTCATAGTCCATGCTTCTGCACCAATTAGCAGGACGGGCACGATAAGTGAATTGTCGAGCATACTTTTTTTTTGCAGAGAGAGGACTTCACTTTTGAATTGCCTACCTGGTTCAAAGAAGCATTTACTGGCAAGAGTGATTCTTTGCTGGATTTCAGGGCTGATGTTGTTGCTAGTGCTGATCCTGGTTCCCAAATAAACGAAGTCTTTTACTATTTCGAAATTATGGCTGCCAACAGTAATGTGGTTGCCAAGGCGCATATGCGCTGACTCTGCTCGATGACAGCAGGTACGTGGTTTTGTCCTCATTCACCATCAAGCCCATCTTTACCGCTTCTTTCCCAGTTTAGAGTAAGCAGAACTAACGACGCGGGTGTTTAGGCCGATGGTATTAATGTCGTCAGCATATGCCAGTATTTTCACGCTTTTATAGAATATTATTCCAGAGCGGTTAAGTTTTGCAGCTATTATAAATTTATCCAGCATCAAATTAAAGAAATCGCACTATAGGAGGCTACCCTGTCTGAAACCTCGTTTAGTTTCCCAATTCAGACTGAGCTGGTGGTGTTGCTCAACGTCATTTTGTACAGCCGTATAAGTTTTGCGGGGATACCAAATTCAGACATAGCGGCATATAGGCAGCTCCTTTTCGTGATGTCGAAGGCGGCTTTAAAATCGACGAAGAGGTGATGTGTGTCATCTCTTTTTTCGCCGGGTTTTTCCAAGATTTGGCGCATTGTGAAAATCTGTTCGAAGGTGGCTCTACCAGGTCTGAAGCCGCAGTTATAAGATCCAATCAGCAGATTCACGGTGGGCTTCAATCTTTCGCACAATACACTTGACAGGACCTTATATGCGATATTAAGAAGGCTGATTCCGCGATAGTTGGCGCAGTTTGCAGTATCCCCTTTCTTCTGGACTGGTGGATTGGGCAAACAATACTTAGATTCCAATCGTAGAGCATGCACTCCTCCGACTATATTTTGCAATGAAGCTGATGCATGCGCCTTACCAACTCCTCGCCCCGTATATGAATAGCTCCGCAGGCATTCCATCAGCGCCCGCTTCCTTGTTGTTTTTTTAATCTGGTTATTGCTATTCAGGCTTGGTCATAATTGGGTAGGGAGTCATTTATTACATCATCACCAATTTCGGGATCTAGTGCGTCATCCCTGTGCGGTAAATCGCTGTCTCTATTTATGAGAAGAGAGATGTGTCCCCTTCATAATCTAAGTACTGTCTAGACATCGATTACAAGGTCGCCGTTGTCGTTCTTACAAGAGTTTTCCCCGGACTTAAAACCTTTCGTCAGTCGCCGAAGACAAAAAGCTGATACTCACCGCGTCTACTCGACCCATATGGAGGCCAACATTAGTTTACTGCGAAAAAAGCACAAATTTAGTATGATTCGCATAAATGTGAAACTCTTTAGATTATTTTGATATCCCCACTGGATCCCGTAGGATACCCAGCAGCGACAATATCAGCCTTGTGTTTAATATATTCGTCCAGTTTAAGTAATAGAACCATAGGACATTCTACCATACTAAACAAATTTAGGTTTCTTCCTCGAAGCCTTAACCGCTATGCGACCACAGCATTTCCGGGCAGCAGCTTAATGGTAAACATCCTCAGCATGGATGATTGTATGCAGTCGGATTTGTGTTTTACGGTTGGCGGTAGCATTTCCACCGACGCTTCTAAGTTAAATGGCTGGAGGTGAGGTCTTTTCAAAGGACCGATACCATCAACTCTTTTTCAGACTACCAGAGCTTTTGAGCGTCTTCCACACAGAAGTATCAGCTATCATGCAGACTGGTATAGAAAAAACCGAGTCTTGAATGAAAAACAAACCCACAATCGGCAAGAAAATCTGTATTTTTAACGACAGCCTATGTGCTATTAGAACCACTGGAAACTTACTGTTTCAATTCTGAACTAACATCAAACTGTCACCAATCAATTCAGGAGGCTGATCATCAGAACCGTGTACACTTTACATGGATCCCGTAACGTAAGAACATTGAGGGAAGCTATATTGCAGACGAATTTCCTAGGCATACACTTTGTCACATGCAACCTAATGATTAAACAGTACATCTTCCATCAAAACGGAGAGTTTTGAATCATAAGGATAGGTTTATAACCTTAACTTGGCACTGCCTTAATGGCAGGCATGCAGAGAGTTTAGGAGAGCTCTATCGTCGATGATGTAGATTTTATAAGAATGACGAATGGGATGAAGCGATGGGTTACCACATGTGCAAATTTCCGGCGGTAGCTTGTGCCATACAGCACTGCCTGGGAACTCGCATTCTGGATAACAATAATTTTTTCAAGCCGTATCGTGAAGTACGACACCACGTACTTGGTAACCTTTATCAGGCCCTCATAATTGTGCGAAAAACCATGCCTTCGCGGCAGCCCTTTCAACCTAACCTAATCTAGTCCCAAAAGTATATGATCTGGACCCGAAGTACAGGTTTAAGTTGTCTTAGCACAGGACCTAAAGTTGTTCCGCAAGATCTAGCGCTGATCTCTAACAGACCCTACTTCCGAACTTCTACCTGATGCTAGTATCAATAAATTTGTTATTTGCTTATTACTAACTGTTGACATATCTTAAGTTGTCGCGGTCATTGGCTGAGACGAAGCACTGTAACAATAACCAAAACAATGCCTCTAAAACGCGACGATATCGTCTTCACTATCCTGTACTCGTCGCATCGGCATCATGGCTAAGTAACATTACTTTTTTTTATTACATATGTATGCTGAGTTAGAATTGGCGCTAACATACACATTAGGCCGGGTCGATTTGTGGGGAGGCAAAAAAATCACCCACTGCTCTGTGAAAATCATATTCTAGGGATCAAAATAAGAAACTTTGCCGAAGGAACCATACCTCTAAAACGAATTCTGGTGTCCCCCAATTTGGGTCGAACTTTTGGGTAGGGGCAAATTTTGAAAAATCCCACTTTGACCCATTTAGAGTGGTCCAATCGAGTCCAAATGTATGACCGACCCCCACTAACTTTGGAGGCCCGACCCACCGATGCCAGTAGCACACCCCCTGGAACCCCCCTGGGGGTTCACCATACAAACATTTCAAAAAATCGCCGGTTTTGCACTTTACATGAAAACATCAGCACAAACATATCCATACCAACTGAAAAGGGGTACACCACTGCGTATACGTAACAATAAAATAATTTGAAATGTTTGTATGGTGAACCTCCAGGGGGTTCCAGGGGGTGTGCCACTGGCATCGGTGGGTCGGGCATCCAAAGTTAGTGGGAGTCGGTCATATATTTGGACCCGATTGGAGCACTCTAAATGGGTCAAAGTGGGATTTTTCAAAATTTGCTCCTACCCAAAATTTGCCCCTACTCAAATTGGGGGACACCAGAATTTGTTTTAGAGGTATGGTTCCTTCGGCAAAGTTTCTTATTTTGATCCCTAGAATACGATTTTCACAAAGCAATGAGCGATTTTTAAATCGACCCGCCCTAATACACATACATATGTACATGCATTTATGTTTGCATTTCTCAACTCTGTAGTCACTTCCGTTTGTTATTTTAACCATTCCCGCCAAAAAGTGGTTAAATTTACTCATTAATCATTTATGCAATGTTAAATGGTGCTGCCATCAATATGCGGTCGGTCATGCACACCTATCAATCACAATCGCTCAGCACCGTTAAGTGGTTCAAATGTGTTAAGAAGGGCGCTACAAAAAAAAAGACATTAGCGAAATAAAAAAAATCAATCTTTCAACCATAACCTAAACAGTTTATTAATAATTTCTTTGTTGTTATATTGCCTCTCTTTCCTTTTTCTTTCACCGCATCACCTTTTACTGCAGAATCGTGCAACGCAATTCAAATATTGGGCCATGTCAGGTGAACCGTTAGTAATGTGGCTGTCTGGTCTTCATATACCTCAAAGCTATCTAACAGCATTAGTACAGGTGAGTAATGGTTTTGACAAAACGTAAGAGAGAACACAAAAAATAGATGTACTACATACATAAGGTTAACAAAAATTTAAGATACAATTCATTCGTTTAAGAAGTTTGTCAAAATTGTACAACTTTAATCAAGAAAAATATATTTGTATAAGATATAAATATTAAGGTCTTTCTCTGTAATACCGATTTCACACAGAAGCTTCATGGAATCATAATTTGCTTTTTTGAGATAATAAATGTTTGCCTTTCCCTACGGTGGCGGTAGCCAAAATCTAACAAAAACTTACCCTTTAGGTTAGGTTAGAGTGGCCACCGGTGCGAGGCCCAAAAATGTTCATTGTGATACCACGTGGGTTTCTCTCCTACTCAAACCAACAGGTCGGTTCAGCAAATGTCAAGAATTTCTTAGGTTCCAACTTAGCCAGATTACAAAATCGCCAAAGAAGAGAGATACAAGAGATTTCTTTCTGCGCCAAAGCGCAGGACAATCGCACAGAAAATACTTGATTGCTTCAATCTCCTCTTGGACTTTGCAGCTCCTGCAGTAATCATTAAAGGGAGCACCCAGCCGTTCTGCATGCTTCCCGATTGCTATGTGGTCGGTTATAAGTCCAACCACCAGAGATATGTCCCCTTACAAGAAGAAGAGCACTTGTACGTCTCAAGTCCCATTCAGGCCACACGAGCTTAGTATGGTAGCAGGATTCGTAACTGCTCCATCTCACACTCGCTGTCCTAAGGAAAATCTTTTTCACGGTGAGCTTACAGGTAGCGAGCTGCATGCTCAATCCCTTCCAGGACGACGTAACCGGAACGGATGTGCCCGCTCTTACAAGTACGTCAGCCATCTCATTGCCGGGTATATCGAAGCGTACAGGCACCCATACCAGACTGAGGGAAGTTTGCTCAGCAATCTCGTTAAGAGATTTACGGCACTTCTCTACTGTCCTGGACTTACATTTGACCGATCCAAGCACCTTTAGTGCATCCTGGCTGCCAGAGTAAATACAAATTTGATTAAAGCCGTGAACAGTATTTCTTAGGTCGTCAACGGCGTCATTTATAGCAGCTACCTCCGTCTGAAAGACGCTGCAATAATCGGATAGGCTAAGGGATAAATTCCAACCTGGTTGAGGTGCAAAGACCCCGCTGCTCACCTTTTTATACATTTTGGAGCCGTCAGTATATATCTGCAGCTTATCGCTCAGATCCGGCGGTTCCTTCAACCAGTAATCCCCATCCGGGATAACATCCTCGTATTTCATATCGAAAAATACAGTCGGAGCGCAATAGTCCGACGAAAGCGAAATCAAATTCTTAAGGATGAACGCATGGCCATCCACATTGTCTCTCCAGCCGGATAACTCTCGCAGTCGTAGAGCATAAAGGCCGAACATTGCTAGGCCATTAAGTCTATTGGCGAAACATTAAAACAGTATCCAGCGCCTCCGCAGGGATGGTGGCAGAGCACTCCCCACGTAAAGTAAAGCACTTCTTTGTACCTTCTGGAATACCCCTAGGTTTGTTTAGTATCTAAGCTCGTCCACCTGGTCAATGCCCCGTATAAAAGGATTGGTCTAACCACAGCATATACTTACTTATTTTTCTAGAAAAATTCCCCCAGTTATTATTTATACTTCTTTTTACATAAAACACATTTGATCAAAATTTTTTTCGTGTTGTTTTTTGACCCCAGCAATCGCCTACCACACCGAAGATTCTGGGCTGGCTCACCGGACAAAGCAACATCAAAATTTTAGAAAGAAGCTTTTTCAATTAGAAGAAAATGTTTTTGAGTGGGGTCGCCCCTCGGCAGTGTTTGGCAAGCACTTCGAGTGTATTTCTGCTACCCGAAGAAGAATCTTTGAAATATTTATGCATAGATTAGTATAAGTAAAGAGGCAGTTTACCCTTGTGAGCGAACCAAGGGAAAACTTTATGCCAGCTTTCCAACGAACAAGACCGCATTGCTCCAAAGAGAATGCGTTACTGTCTGATTCGAAGGCTGAAGTAATCGCATAATTCCGAAGAGAGTGCTTTATTGAAAACTCCAGCGAAGAAGAGACTGCATAGCTTCATCAAGTGTGATTTTTTGTCTACTTCTTCGAAAGCGAACTCATCGCATTAAGGAAAAAACTTAAAGAAAGTCCAAAATGCAATATAAAATCACAGCCCTTGTGATTGATCCGAATCCTTAAGGCAGGCGACAAGACCCGAGTACAGGCATCATGCGATACATTGTATCAGGTCACAAGTGGCTTGTCTTGTTGCCCGCGGTACGGTTTATAACGACCGTGATATTGTCGCGCACTGCTCTCTTGCGAGTAAACACCATTGCAGAATTATATATACTGATTAGTAAGCTTCACGTATAAGATGATTATAATTGGCTGCATGGTATTATGATCGCATTTTACGATCGGCATCCCTACCGCAGGGGGAACATGCACCTGAAATGTTCGAACTCGTTTAGAATAAGGTACCTATGCCCGGCTGTTTCGGTTGGTTGAGGTCCTTGTCAAGGCAAGGGTGAATATCACCGCCATACAAGAAGCAAGATGGACAGGGCAAGACAGAAGAACTAAAGTACGTTGCATATTCTACTTCAGTCGCCATAAGAACAAACTCGAAATTCGTAGCCAAGGTGCTCGTTTTGTGGTGGAAAGAACTTCGCCGCTAAATATCCGCGCTCAACGCTGATAACGGGCGACTTACGGCAATCGCAAACTAGTGTCTTCACACCTTTTATATTTACTGGCAACTCTGTATATTCTCATTTATTATTTAAAGTTCACTCTCCCTTGTGTATTCAATTTATCATATATTGAAATGTTCATTTTATTCATGAAATGTAAAAAAGAGTCAGTCGTTAACTTGAATTGAATAAAGCGAGTGTCACTTAAACTCTTTAAATCGGTTGTCCTGAATTCTGACTGGGTGACACTAGAAAATAAATACCATGACTGCCATCGCCATGATATTAAAATCATGCTTTAACACCAGGGCGGATAATGAAGGGGTCTTTCTTTGCACTAAGCTTCTGTCCCCTGATCCCCTTTGAAAGCGTGAAAAGAAGTTGGCTATATGCTGCTATGTCAGAGTTTTAGTTCACGGAAAAGTTACCGAGGTTCTGCCAAATGACGCTGAGCAACATCACCAGTGGGTTGGGAAAGAGCCCTCCAAATCATTTGAAACCAAACGAGCCTTGAGAAAAGGCGACTCCCTCTCGTGGGATTTTTTTAACATGATGGTGGAGAAGATAATTCCAGCAGAACTTAACCGTAATTGTATAGTATATTGTGACGAATATTAACAACACTAAGCGATACTATCATCTCTACGCCGATACTGAGCAGTGACTTGTATGCACATAAACAAATCAATCATTATGTCTACACATATGTCCATACAAGCAGCGGAGGGAAACGCATAAACACATGCATGTATATGAGATACTCCCAAAAGTAGGCAATCATCGGTGGAAGTATTACTCACATATACACGCGCATATGGCTATGCGAGAAGCTATAATCGTGCATCTGTAGTTATAGCTGGTGAGTTTATAGCTGGTAAACAAGTAGTAAATTCTAGAAACGCCTAGAAATATGCAAACGAGGAAAGCGAAGAGTATAAAAGCAGCGCCAGCTGAGGCATGGCAATCAGCTTGATTAAAGCACGCTATCAATAGCGAAGTATAAGCGTTATTAAAGTAGCCTAATAAAGACCATTTTGCATTATTAAATATTGGAGTTCTTTATTCAACAGTTTAGCGATACGAACTTTAGTAGAAGGTGTAAAATAAGCGGAATTTCACTAAATTCGGTACAATATTATAAGAGCGTACAATTACAAAAAAAGTGGGTCCATCCGTAAATGAGTACAACAGGAAGTGTTTGCTGCCATCCAAGATAGAATCCGCCCATTCGCGCCTTGCCAGCCATGTTACTGTTGATCGACAAAAATTCGAGACTGTGAAGGATTTCCATTAACCAGCATTAATAGCAAACAATGGAAGCTTAGAAATCAAACGGAGAATAACTCTTGCCAATAAGAGCTACCTAGGACTGAGTTGGAAAATGAAAGGCGAAGTCCGCTTTCGACGAGCAGAATACCGTTGCACAAGGACGATGTCGAGAGTTGTTCATTTATCACGATAATGCAGCGAATAAAGCCCCAAAGGCTTCGCTGGCTAGGTCATGTTGTGCGAATGGACGAAGATGATCCGGCTAAGAAAGTATTTCAGTCGATAACGGAATTTAGAAGCAGAGGAAGGAAGAAACATCCACTAAGTTAGAAGGGGCAGGTGGAGGAAGACTTTGAATTGGATTTAGTTATCACGGAACAAGAATAGCAGGCGTGATTTGTTACAAAACGGCCAAAATCACTTAGGTAGTTAAGCGCCAATTAATTATAATGGTTAAAATGATTATTGAAAGATTTTCGCTGGTGGAACCTACATTAACACACACTGGAGCTCATAGATTCTATTTCTACTCTTAGGCTTCTAGCATTTAAAACTTTTATTTTCTAATTTTCCTTCTCCTCTCTACTCTCTTAGATGGCGTGTCGCAAAAACGGTTGGCCATTAGACAGATCTACTTTATACACCTGCGTTACAGCGTACTTAGATCCGGATGATGTGGAGGAGCGACCAGCAACGGTAAATACATATACAGACAAAAGTTTAAAACATAAAAATTAAAAAACAAACCAGTTTTTATAACAACCAAAAAAAACTGCCGAAAGGTCCTCTGCAACTGTGCATGCATTTGTAGGTAAACATGTATGGTTGTATTTATATGTCAACCACATAGCCGACTCTTTTCTGAGTAAAACTCCATTACCACAACATTTCAGTCAAATAACCACCCAATTTACGCTCTACTGATTTCCCTTTGCCTGGCACGCCTACAAAAGGCGACGCAGAACGTGAGTGCTACTAATTACAATTTCTGCTTGTATTTCAAATGCGCTGACCCATTCATCCAAATGGTCATAGCGAATGCCCAAGGACAAACGATAGAACGGTTACCTATAATTATATATGGGTAACTCTGGGTTAATTTAAATATTGGCGCCCCCTGACTTTGATGGTGAAAAAAATGTCATTCTGAGGTTTTTTTTTTTTTGAAAATTGTATGACCTCTATTACAACTGCCCTTAAGTGTAGATATCAGAACTCGATTTTGGAGTACATACGGCATCGACAGCGCTACCTTTATCTCAACCGAAATACACTGAGGCTTGATTAAGTTGATCTGAGAAGAAAAATTTGCTTTCAAAATGGATCGTTGAACGGGTGTTAAAACATACTTATTATCCGATGCCGGTTGGAATTCTAAAACCCAGTCAACAGCTTTATCCAGCCGAATGTACGCTCTTTCACTTTGTGAATATTTTGCTCTTTCTTTTTATATTTTGTCTGACTGCTTTTCACTAAATACCAACCTCAGTATATTCAGTGCCAAATAAATGGGCGATAAGAATATCAAATGAGTTCCGTAAAATAAAACTGGTTCAATTGCAGTTTCATAAAATACGGTTAAACTTTTTAGACAAAGATCTGAAGGAAATTTTAAACAGCTTCTTTTTTTCTACTCTTTTTTCACTTCTCCCTCTTTTGTTCTCTTTGATCTCTTCAGAATGCAGGCCTCATTTTCGCCGATCACAAACAGATATACGAATTTGTTAAACAAGATAAACCTTAATAGAACTGTCCAACTTTAGTTGAACGAGCAAATTTTTTGATAAGTATTCCCCCCCCTCTCTTCTACTCACGAAGGTGGGAAGGGGGAATATCGAATATGTTGGAGTGTGGTAAGTGGGGGGATTGGATTTTTTAGTAACAAAAGTGTTAAATAATACACGATTCACACATTCATGTTATTATCCACATTTAATGTAGTTTGTCATTATAAATTCTAATATTCAGTCAAGACTTCTTGCATTATCCTATAGTCATGATAAACATCACAGCTTCAGACAAATCTTCAGAGCACATATCAAATACAAATTTCAGTTGAATCTTTGTCTTCTTTTCTGACTCACTCCATACTTCTGTGAACTGGAAAATTGGTTTTACATCTTTAAACTGCGTAGGGTCTGACAAATTTTGAAAAATATCATGGCATGTCAAGTTTGCAAAATTAAATTGCAATTTTTCAATATTCTACTTCCGATATTAGTAGCTATTTGGCTCATAAAATGCATACAAGCTATCGTAAAGAGATTAGCCCTGCTAGGACCCTAGATTATCCATTCCCCAAGCAGCTGCTCCAGCCGCCACCACCTTCAGCAACCTTGATCATTATTTCAATAATGCGTATTCACTACAAAAACGTATATGATTTCTTTTTCATTTTAACCGCACTCAGGGCTGCTACATTCAAGGCCTTTTTCTCGAGGGAGCACGTTGGGATTTGAATATTATGCAGTTGGCACGTTCACATCCAAAAGTATTGGTTGAGGACTTACCGATTTTATCAGTTGTACCGATTGAGGTACATCGCCTCAAGCTACAGGTAAGTAAATAATAAAGGGAATATTTGTTAACGGTGATGAAATGATTGGTATACATCTAGGCATGTGTACTGACAATATAAGATACAATGCGAAAAATCTTTTTTTAAGGTTTTAGCGACAAAAAAATTTCAATAAAAAGCTAATTCATATGTACCCTAGGTGGTCCTTATAAATCGGATAATTGCCAGTTTCGACCAGCGCCAGTCCCCCTTCGGTTGAGAAAGTTTGATTTAGAACCTCCTCCTAACCCCAAAACGTATCCTTTTACCGACAATACAAATACTTAGCATACAATAAGGGATAAAGTAACGTATATCTGTTTGGTTTAGGAGCTTTACAAAATCATAGGTCTTACATTGCCGTCACATGCGGGGATGATTTCATGCTCACCGCTGTTGTTTAAGAAGAGTGTCAACTCAGTAGGTATGACCATTTTGTCATGGGTCATATCGGCCATCATCACGAGGAAGCTTTTATACCTTTTGATTGGCATGTGCCCTGTTAGCTTACCTAAATCTGTCTTGTAGAACATATTGTGTGTATTGCAATTTGGCCCCATAATCTTATAATTTTTGTGTCCCAGGGCCCAGGCCAAAGCTAATGTGGATATCGTCCTAGTGGAGAAACATTTTTATATTACGTAAAGCACTTTTAAAGTTCTGCAAATAAATTTGTATGCATTTTGTTCTCTGTTTTGTCCCCATCTTTGATGTTGACACCCTGCAACAGTTGACCTGCCCTTTCCACTTTATGACGGTCGTCCTCGTCTAGGATTATGTCGCCACAAAATATCTTCAGTTTGGTCATGCGAATGGTGAAGGCGACTTGACCCCGACGGTTCTCGAAAAGTGGAAAAGCGGAAGAAGACTGGTCGGGTTGTCGCGCACGTGCAAGCATGGCAAGTCTCGACAGCCTTACCTCGATCTCACCCAGCCTTGTTGAAATGTTTGCTTTAGGTTTGTTCCGTCTTCCCCCCATTTTGGCTTCTTCGGAATTGCCCCATTAGTAATACTTTGGCTGGATCCGTTCCTCTTTTATGTACCATTTTCTTTCGGGTGCATTTGTTAAGGTGTCGGATTCTCTCTTTGGGAGTTTCGTACTCCTCCACCACCGATCTGTAATACGAAATATCTTACAGATCTCTTTAGCGATCTCCCCGTTATTGACTTCGTTTAGTTTTGACGGGGTCCTGTAGAATTTTCTGTTTAACACGCCTCGTCTCTGTCTCTCTGTTAATTTTTTTGAGTATCCATAAGTTTTACTTTGAACCTTGTGCGACACCCTTTAACTATATTCAATCGGAACCAAGGGCTATGTGTACTACTTTTGGCGTTTTTATTACTGTTTGAGGGGTTGAGACAGGAAAATATTCGAAACTTGGTTTATAAGGACCACCCTAAAGAATCTATATTATATTTCAATTTACATACCGGCACTTTCTTTTTATTTCAACCACCGTTAATATCTAAATACTTAATACTAATCATAGTCACCAAACACAAAAAGTTAAAAAATATAAACTCTAGGTTAACACCTGCATGAGACAAGTGCTAAAGTGCTAATGCGCTTTTGCACTTTTGCAACAGAAACTTGAAACCAAAAAAATACCGTTAAACGCTCATCCAAATACGTGCTATACCACATGTCCACTCACTAACACTATAGCAATTTTAATTATTCTGAGTTGGCTAATTTTCTTTTGAATACTCTTATCCCCCTCCTCTTTTTATAACCCGTCCTCCACACTTAGCTGTTTTTGTGTTTATATCATTTTTGTTGTTGTTGGTAACTTTCTTTTATTTTTACATTCATTTACTCGTTAACATCATTTTCGACTTTTCGGTAATTAACTCAATTGTTATTATTTTTGTTAAATTTTTATTCGTCTACTTTGCTCTCTTCATTTTACTTGCAGAATACGTTCCGCTCTCCTGTGTACACCACCTCACTACGCCGCAATGCAATGGGAGTTGGACTTGTTTTTGAAGCTGATTTAGCCACTTCGGAGGACATTAGCCACTGGGTGCTACAAGGAGTTTGCCTCACTCTAAATAGAGATTGAAAATATTCTTTTTTTTTTTTTTGTTATTTTATTTGTTTTGTTATTCATTGCATGCATTTTATGTAAATTATGAAATATTAATTTATGTTTTGCTTTGGTGGTAATTTTTCCGGGTTTCGGAGTGCACCACTTTATTTATTCTTTTCTTCAATGAAAATAAATGAGACTGATTTTGAGTGAAGATTGGATTTTTACTTTAATTGGGAATAACCAAAAAAAAATGAGCCAAAAATGTTTAGCAAACATTTTAAGGTAGCTATATTGTGCATCAGAATAGGGTCGGCTTTATATGGAAATGCCAAACTGGCAGTTGGCGAGGTCACAGCATATTCTTGAAGGGGTACTTCATAGGGTTGTGTTATTTGCAAAATACTACGACTTAGTAGCCTACGCGTATTACTTTGTATTTATTGTCAGCAAAATCAGACAGGAAATACTGTGGAAACTGAGGAGCTGACAGAAAACCCCTGCAAAAAACGCGAGTACTCCATGCATGCATGTATGGAGTACTCGCTATGGACCAACCGAGTGCTCCAAAATTAACCACAATTCATACAAAACATCTGGTCCAATTAACATTGCGATGTCCTAGGACTGGACCATATACTCCAGCTACGCATTACATCAGAGTAATCCATGGAGTACCCACAGTCCAATAAACTTCGTGTAATGATTACATTCGTTAAAAACGAGCAATGATCGGCTTACAATATGTTCGTGCCGAAACATGAGTTGGTCCATTGCTGCATTACAGTGGAGTATAATGGTAAGTAGTCCAGTGGACCACATGATCCAACGATTTTTGCAGGGTAACTGCTATTCATTTTGGGAAATTCCCAAGATTTAGTTTCCATTATCTCATGTTCAATAGCTAAGATTTTTGATTGTGCGGAGTACCTAGGAGCAGCGTTGCCAGACAATTGTGGAATAATCGCAACTCAACAATTATTCGATTTTGATAATCCAAGTTCGATTTTGTATGAGGTGTTCATACAAAGAAATTACGTATACGCCATGCGTGTACCACATATTTCTTTTTGAAATATCGTAAAAGCATGTCCCAAAAACAGCGTATCCAATGAAAATTTTCCGAAGTTTCCGATACTGGTGGGAAAAGCATAGGCCAGGTTGAACTGGCCCGTCAATAAAGACCTCACATATACTGAATGTGTTCATAGAGTTACCAGGATTTGTTTAACGACAAAACGTACGAGGCCCAATCAGGTGCCAGGACTTATGATAGAGAATATCTCCGTTCTCTTGGCAATTTCTGCCTCGATACCTGGAAATCTGCCGCCGCCAGCTCGTACTTCCTTTATCTCCTCTCTCTTTTTGATTTCTCCCAAACGGACTGGAACGTGTACCGTCGATTGACCGAATAATGTACGCTCCCTTGCCAACTCATAGCCTTTTTCGTTACCTTCTGTCCCATTATGACCAGTAACCCAGTACAGATATATGTGCCGGCCTGAGCGAAGTTTTTCCAAGGTTTTTTTGGATTTCAGAACAATTCTTGATGAAAAACTTTGTGTGATTATTACCCTAATCGTCGCCTGACAATCAATATATATATTGACGCGCCTGCAGCTTAAGCACGCTTCCTCCAGAATTCTGCTGCTTTCTTCCGCTATAACTTCCGCCTAAAAGACGCTGCAGTAATCTGGCAGCCTGTAAGATCTCCTTATTTCTGGATCGACACAGTGAACAATAGGCCCGACTCCCTCTGTTAATTTGGACCCATCAGTATATAGATGTATAGTATGTTCTGCCTTTTCTGCTCACCGAAAACCATCCTGATGTGGTCCCGAAACAGTCCCTAGAACCTACCGAAACGACCCCGTAGTATTCCTATAACCATCTCAAAATTACGAAATAGTCCCTTACACCAACGAAATGATCCCAAAATAACCACAGAAGACAACGCCTACCTACCCCAACGCTCTGCTACAAAAGCATATCGCTCCTGATTATTATGTTATTATCTGCGATCTAAAGCACGACTCAGCTCGTAGCACTGCCAGGACATTAAAATAAATAAATTAACGCAGTGCGACATTCTTCAAGCATGATTTATGTATCTTTGTCGAGGTAGCAATCGTATTTCTTTTCTAGTTTTCTATAGAAGGAACCGTTATCCTTGTGGTCGCATCGTCTATTGTTGCTTATACCTAAATAAACGTTATGTTGAAAACCTTGTCTTTAAGCTGATCACTGTAAGACGCTCGATCATAGAAGCCAAGTCCCTATCCCACCACAATACCTCAGCTTTAAGTTGCACTTCTACTCATATGACCAATTTAGTATCTGCGTATCATCCTATTTTCCTTTAAACTTTCCCTATCTATGTGGCGAAATATCAGCATTTTTCCTGGCAAAAACATCAACCAGTCGAAATAGACGGTCATCGGTACGTTCTCCTCAGAGAGTACGCATATTCTAGGTGCATTTCCTAAAACTTAACAAAATCATCCAAAAAATATCGCCGCGTTCGCATTCGCGCTTTGCAGCCATGTCACTGTTGATGGATATAAAATTGAGACTGTGAAGGATTTCGTATATCCGAGATAGAGATATACGCCGCCGCCGAATGTCAACAAAATCGGCGCGGCGGCGGCGGCGGCCTTACTATATTTTCTACTCTTTTGAGACTGTCTAGGCCATTTATTGTTCGACTCGAAAATTGGTCCGATATGTCCGAAAGGGGTATCAGGGGATGCGCATCACTGCCAGTTATAAATACTTTCTAACCGTTCAAAAGTTATTTCAGAAAATAGGCGCTTTCAATGCCGGATTTCGCATAACCGAATTCACAAAGTTATTAAAACAAAACACTTAAAGAAAAGTTATACATATAATAAACTTAAATGCTCACTTCGCATAATTTTTTAAAAAAATTAATAAAGAACAATGTATTTAAGTAAAATGTCCCAAAACACATTTTAAAAATGTCCTCAAGTTGTTAAAAAAGCAAGTTACCCAAAAAGTGCCGAATTTTATATTCCGAGTGGCTGAAACAATAAGGGAAATCAGTGATACCAAATCCTTTAGTATGCTCCGGTGGTTTAAGTTCTCCTTTGAAATGATTTTCAGCTCACACTTAAGTTGCATATACATATCTTTAACATGTAGGAGAAGGGTTGGAAAAATCACTTTATTTGCTTAACTATAAAATAGCGGCTGAAATCATAATTTTGATTTTCACACTTCACACCCTATCCCCAACTAGTCACCCCTGTGGGCTAGGGGAAAGAATATGCCCACGGTAGATATACCGGTCGAAAGAGGCGACCATAATACCATGGGTACCCAATCCATGAGTAAGGTGTTTTACTCGAAAGGTAGCAGGGTGGACGGGGGTATCACCCTGTGGGACCCTACGCATGGTCCTTATAAAAACTGCTACCGCGGGAGCAGGAGAAGCCAGTGTGATCTGATGCACGGCATCGAACGATGCTTTGTACTCAGGTCTCACCTCTTGTCCTGGGATGGCCCCCTTGTAGGAGCATCGCGGTGGCTGTGGTTTAAAATAAGAGCTCACTTTATGACACGCTCTGAGTAGACTTGTTTTCCCTTGGGGCGTGCAAACCCAAGGGAATTTGACCCTGAGGGGCAGATGAAAGGTTGGTCACATCCCATAATTGTGGCATACGGAGATGTCGGTAATATATGATGAAACACGGATGAAAGATGGTGAAGAAGAAACGTATGTCTATCGTCAGCCGAAAAACAATCGATAATTGTACGAGTGGGCCGGTGCTCATCTCGTCTTTTGAGATGTTTGAGGTTGCTTTAGACTGCGTAGCGAATAGGAGGCGTTCGCAGGATGGATGGCCACATCCTAAAATGTGGCAGATTTAACGATGTTAGATCACTGCAGTGTGGCAAGCTGCTGTTGCAAAGATATTGCTGGGGCGGGAAAGCCCCCCAACACAGGTCTATGGTTGAAAAGGTTGGCCACTGCCCTAAATTGTGGAATAAAACGGAGCGTAATTGAAGAATAATGAAGAATAATGAGGAAGATTATACAACGAAGCGAGTTGTTAGAAGTTGTATACCACAGTAGCAAATAACGATGAATATGTGGGCATATATAAAGTAGCAAATAATGCAGAACAAAGTTGCATAAAACTGAATAGAACGTTTAGCTGGGTTCAGTTTCAACATGATCTTAAACGCACAAGTACCTGTGACTAGCGAGATGTGTCTTGTTGCGCAAGTGGTTTAGTACCATGATTAGTGAAGATGTATGTACCTTGTGAGTGTTTGTGTCGTAAGTACTTGTGAGCATCACTGTCTGTTGCCTTAACAACAGATAGTTTTATTCACAAGGAATTATATGAAGTTCTCATTCTATGGAACATTTAAGTAGCTATTCATTAAGGAAAGACACTTGCGCTGATAGATTACGTCGGTAGTTGGTTCACGGCGAACGGGCGTTTCTGATCATAACATGTGGTGCATAGCGCTGGAGGGAGGTGCCACCCTCAAGCAATGTCTGAGCAAAATCAGCTCCGTCGTTAACTATATATTATACATTGTTGTAACACTGCAGGACAGAAAAGGTTGGTCACATTCCTAAATTGCAGCACAAATCTCGATCTGATTGACCTGACAATTAGATACCCGAGATTATAAAATAAATGAAAGAGGGATACTGAGGCAAGCACGGAACTCGCGGTGGAGTTGCCGTGCAACCGGATGCCATTACCCGAAAATGGAAGAGGAGGGTGAATAGTCCTCCTCGGCCAAGCCAAGGCTGGTGGACTTGAACACCCCAGCTCACCGATTGGTACCAACTTGTTGGGCCGAAGATCAACGAACATTGATCTGTGTTTTACACCGGAGGTAGGTCTACGAAGACAGGGACTCCTGTAAGCACTTATCGACTATCCCCAACTAGTACCTTGGAGCAAATCACATTGGATATAGTATATCAACCATGTTTAAATGTCACCTAGACGTTACGGCTCCTGTTACAAATGTGAATACGTAAGCACATATATTTACCAAGTGAGGCTTTGTCCTTCGTAAGAACACTCAAAGTGGTGAGGCAAAAGCATTCTCAATACAGTGGAACAGATGACAGAGTATTCTGCTACCCTAACGTAGGGGATAGTCGAGCTAGTCTGAAAACTAATGAGCTCTTATATCATAAGGCCGGAAACGAAGACGATTGAAGTAAATACATCGAACACAAACGTATGCAAATTTTGGTCTACATTTTAAAACTTTTATCCACGGTTCTTGCAAGTTTAAATTATGTGGATGCGCCAAGGATTATACGATTTTCACCCATGAGTTACGCAATGTTATTCACTTAGACTGCTTATGATGTCGAGGGCGGCATCCTTGGCAGAATAGTTACTTCCTAATGTTTCAAGATGTTTTTTTGGTGTAGCTCGGAAGCATAGCGCGACAAAAACAGCCGTCAGAAAGTCTTCTGAGCTACACCTAGAGCTTCTAAAAAAGTGACGTCGACGAAGGTATGAGTTCGAAGTCGCAGTCCTATAGCTGCTGTGCTGGCATATTGTATAAGTACCAGGATGCGTGGTAGCGACTGGTGGTCGGGATTGCTACAGTTCGCACATCGGTAATTGTAGCTCTTAGAAACAGCCAAAAAAACTGAAGGCGCCCTTTGATGCGATCAACAATAAGCCAGCATTGATGCTAATCGTTAAAACTGTGCCGCGAGAGTCATGACTTTTAATAGAACATCAATAGCAACCGTAAGCGGGCTTTGTGCGTAGCCAACAAGGAGCCACATATGATTTAAAGAAATCGTGCCGACGACGGGTATTATAGTTAGCCCAGAACATCTCCTTCAGTGAAACTACGCTACAAAAGTGTTACCATTTTAAGTATTTCTCCCTCTCTCTGCCACAAAATTTTCTGAACGATCCGCGAGAGGCAAAAACCGCGGATCTTTCCGAAATAGCCGAAACGTCGACTTCCTTAAATACATATAAACAAAACCTTTCCAAATATTATTTTTTTAAATTTTCGCTTTAAAAGCCTCCCAGATACTCATCCGCGAGTTAATGATGTTTTTCCACATCGTCAAACATACCACTGACGGCAGCAGTATGTTTCCATATTCATTAGTTGTGGACAATGTGATACTCTGAAGTCCAGTCATTCAATTCAGAGGTTTACGCTGATCACTTTGTAGGCGCGCCGGACACGCAGAGCCTACACCGCCACCACCGATTAAGTAACCGGCGTAAACCTCTAATCCAAGAACCATAATTAACAGCAATAACGAAGTCAGCTTAGAAATAAAACAGAGAAAAGCACTTACCAACAACAACTTCTTCTTTGAACGGACTAGGCAACAGTAAAATATGCAGTGTTCGAGACAAAAGTCCTCCTGAAGATCTCGAAGCAGGGATAGCTGGTATGACTTATTACAAAACGGCCAAAACTGCTATGGCAGTTAAGCGGCAACTAATTAAGTCAACATTTGAAAAAGGATATCCCATTCGAGTCGAGTTGCATTTATTCAGTGGAAAGCGTTTTTACGTAAAACATTCCAACGCTAGCGCTCAGCCCAGAAAGTAGATTTTGATTTTTGTTATCTCCTACGATAGACTTACCTACATCGGGTATTTCCCCGTTCCCTAACCGAGATATTCTGGATATGCTGTATTTTTAAGGCTGAGGTTTCCGCCTGTAGGACCAAAGGCCGCTTCCTTTTCCATAAAGAGTCATAAATGGAGTCCCTATACTCATTCGCCCTATCATCTTATGGTACGTAGATGCAAATAAACTGTATATTGGAAAATGTTGCCTTAATGCAGGGGCGCTCATTTACAACCGTGAACATAAGTACTATGCAGCAAAGTTTCCTTCAAACCATAAAATCGACACCGTGGCATTCTGAAGCGTGTCTCTTTTTACTTTGGTTATATTAACCAACTTTGCTGCACTTTTTTTTGGACTTTAGTCGGCTGTTAAGACAGGCATGCCTAATTGTGGGTATAAGTATTCTAAGCAAATGGACCAATGTACTTCATGATCACCACTTCCAACATTTTATTTATACGTTTTAACCTTGCGGCGCAACTGAAAAGAAATTTATGATAGTGATAACAAGTTGCGATGCTTTATAACTGTATATTTTTTTGCATTATTTGTCGACCTTTAGTGTACATATGTATATAGTTTTGGCTTCAAGTAATTTTATTGCATTTTCTAATATGGGTTTCATCTCAATCCAAAACAATTTAAAATTAACTTCGTCTATTGCCACAACCAAAACAAATCTTCACGTGCTCGAGAAAACTGGACTTTCTCATAGGAGGTAAAAGTTCAAGGTTTTGTGATCCGCTATCATCTGAGTCCAAATCCGAATCTATAGTCATTTCTTGTATGCTAAAGGTATCGCTAAGCTCAGTTTTGCGCTGACGTTGGGCACTTTTCACTTTGGCCGGAAAGAATGAAATTTCTTCTGTTTCATCGCTGCAATGAAATTGGAGTTTGACAATATGTTTTAGTTTTCAATTTTCAGCCACGCTAGACAAACCTATTATCGGACTTATAATCTACAAGTGGTTTTTGTTCTGGATCGCCTGGTATTGGTAAACGATTAATGGGTATAAGATTTTCTGATTGAGTTTTGCGTATCTAAAAAAATGAAACATTAAGACGTTAAAATCAATTGACTGCATTTTGCAGTTTAGGGCTTGCACACTCACATTCTCCTGCTGCTGGTATTGGCTATAGTTGCGTTTCGCACGCTCAACTTTTAGCTCCAGCTTGCGCTGCAGTATGCGACAGGTATTTGGTGGTGGTTGCGTACTATTCACAGTACTATCATCACTATCGCCAGCCGTCGAAGTATTTGCCAGCCCATTTGTGGTGCTCACCGCCTTCGCTCTGTATCCAGCTGTGCTACCAATTACTGGTCCACCACTTCCACGGAAGACTACTTCTAAATCAGCCATATGGCTAACTGCTGACACATAATTTGCATCGGTCATGGCCGTTGTTTCTTTTTCTTTTGCCATTGTTTGTGTTATTTTCTGTAAACAACAAAAATGCAAATGAACACAAAACTTTCTAATATCATCCTGAATTTCGAATTCTTACCACTGTTGATTCCTCATAGTTATTCGATTGCTTATCCTCGCTATCGATACCGCTATCCTCCATGACAGGCATTACTGTCAACTTTGGTTTGCTAGTGAATGAATTGATTTAAAAATTTGTTTTGTTTTAAATAAATTTTACATTGTTTTCTTTGACTAAATGGAAATTCAAGATGACAAAATGCCAATGAAACGTTGTAGTGCGCATGCCCACGATAACATGACCAACAGCTGTGACAACGGAAGTTATTGATTTTTCAAAACAAACAGCATTGCCATTACAAAAGTTTACGGAAAACAAATCTCTTAACGGGAATAATATATAAATAGACAACACTGGTAATTCTTTACTTTAGCTCACAACTGCTAAAACTCGTCCAATGATATCGGGAGAGGTGTCAAAACACGTGCTTTGGACCTAGGACCACGAATCCGAAAGCGGAAATTGAAAATTTTATTTCTTTCCTTAGATTATTTCTTTCCTTATATATTTGTATTTTTGATGATTTTGCCTACCCACAAAAAAAAAATATAGGTAAAAGTGTTTTGGGCGGATATATTTTTGGGTTCCAAACCAAAGTAAGGTGTTCTGCCCAAAAATTCTATGCATCCCACGCCCGATTTTGTAGCGCTCCGGGACCATTTTCGGTTTTTGGAAATATATTTTCACAGAAATAAAATGATTAATTTCCGTTTTCCGATTCGTTGTCCAAACCGCGCCTTTTGATACCTCGATTTACTATCGAAAATATGTAGGTTGTTTATCGACATGTTATCAAAAAGTTATCGACTTTTTCCTAATTTTTTATCAGCGTACTATAGATAGTGATTGAAAAGTTGCCGATTGTTTCGAAAGAGTATCGATTTGTTATCGAAAACTATAGATTTACTATCGAAAAGATATCGATTGTTTATCAAAATGGTATAAATGAGTTATTAAAAAGTCATCGATTTGTTATGGGAGTGCTATCAATTTGTTATCGACGGCTCATCCATTTGTTATGAAGTAGACCTCACTATAAAATCGAGGGTACACTGGTAACCCGTCGATAAAAAAACTGATAATACGACGATAATTACGCGTCCGATAGTAAGCCGATAGTAAAAGTATAACTTGTCGGTATCTTTTGTTACCGATAGGAAACCGACGAAACTCTTCTCAAATAGCCCGAAATTAATTGTTTCTGGTAAAGGGCTTTACTTCAACCCCTCAGAGAGGTTTTTTAGTTTTCTTTTGAGGCCCACTTGCAGATCTACAAATCTGCAATGCTATATACGTAGTGCAGGACCTGCCGAAGAGAATAACGTTTTATTAATCTTTAAGGGTTTTGGATGGAAATATATCAAATTAATGCACATGATGTTTGACACTTTACAACCACATGCTTGGTTTCCTCCTTAGTCAATCATGTGTAACTCTCGCCTTTTTTTTTAGTCTCGCCAAGTCTGATTGATACGTCTATGGTACAAGCTTCTAGGGATACGCCCTGTTTAGCTATCTCATATGCGTTTTTTTTTTCTTTTACATCTACTTCCATATGCCCATGGACCAAATACAGATGTATAGTTCTCTCTTTCACGATTATTTCCAGTGATTATCTACACTTGAACACACTTTTAGATGTTGTGCCATAAGAGTTTACTGCCTTTTTTGCTGCATGGCTGTCAATGTAGATGATTCGTCTGCAGTTTTAGCTATTTTCCTCCAGTGTTTCTACTGATTTAGTCACGGCTGCTACTGCTACCTGAAAAACACTACAGTGGTCTGGCAGCTTGCAGGATCAGTTTATTTCGTGGTCAGTGCAGTATACGTTTGACCGTACTCCTTAAATTACTTTGGAATCAACAGTGTACACTTGTATCGCCTCGTCTGCCATTTGAGCGCCTTTGTGCCAACCTTCCACCACTACTATGGCTCTAAGAAATCCATCGAACAGCCGGTAGGGAAGTGGGTAGTCTGTTCGTCCAATATTTGATGTTTTAAAATAGAGAGTGCCAAATGAGAATGCTAAAGAAAGCGTCATTTGTATTTAAGAATAGACAGTTGGTAGTGAGAAAGTGGCAGATATGAATGCGAAACCGTCACTTCAACACGAGAATAGTCAAATGTAAATGAGAAACAAATAAATGTTAACGCGAAATCGTTTTATGAAAATTTGAATAATCAGTTGCAAAAGGAAAGGTATCACTTCGATATCAGAAAAGTCAAGATTTAATAAGAAAGCATCAGCTGATTTTCCATACCATCATTTTAAATTACCAGATGCTGAAACATTCAATAAGTTGGCGCGATATCATTGTCTGGAGTGAAGTCGATCGACGGAAGGAAAGGTACATTAAGGATGAGTACGTGCTCCGTTGGGGTAAGAAGAATCGGCTTATGTAGTTATGGTTTGCAACCATGCTGTTCTAGAATCGAGTCAGTGGTAGCCTGGTGGAAATCCTGCGTTTATTATCGTGCTCGCCCATGCTGATGCAAATCGGGGCTGTATACATATGATGACCTATAGAAAAAGGCACATTTTGAACCCGACCCCCTCAGATTTTGATGAAATTTTGCATAGAGGAAATGAGAATAGAGATTTGTAAATGAGAAAACGCCATTTGAGAATAAGCACAGTAACTTAAAAAAACAAGTAAGGACGGGACTGTCTTCGGCTGTGAAATAAATATAAAATAATAAATATAAATATAAAATAAAAAATGGCAAAAACCCCCTTATCTGAACGATCGGTTGTATGGGATATATATTATATATAGCTCCGATCAAAGTGATTTTTTCAGGATATCTTCTATGATATATTAGAATATACATCACCGAGTTTCACGTATATACTTTCTAAATTGCGGCAGTAATGACCAAAATCGTCTTAACTGAACGATCGGTTGTATGGGAGATATATGTTATAGTGGCCCGAACCTACCGGATCCGACAAATGTCTAATATAATACAAAAATACATCCTTGTGCCAAATTTCATTGAGATATCTCAAAACTTGAGGGACTAGTTTGCGTTCAAACAGACCGACGGACGGACAGATGGACGGACAGACGGGCATGGCTATATCAACTCAGTTCGTCGCCCTGATCAATTCGGTATACTTAATGGTGAGTCTATCTTCTATATTTCTCAACGTTACAAACATCGGACCAAAGTTAATACACCATTTCATGTTCATGAAAGGTATAAAAATTTAACTGAAAATGCGAAAGCGCTATTTGTAAATGCCAAATTCCTGCAGTTACGTTCGCTTCCGCCAACAAATATTCTTATGCGGCAGTTACCCACCGACGTGTGCCGTACGTAAGGACGTTTGTCTTACGAATCACGTTTGACCGAACTCTCAAGCCCGTAGGAATCAATGTGTGCGTCTGTGTACATGTACATAAGATATTTGTGTGTGTATTGTTTACAGATAAGCACTGTTGCCATTGACCATTTTGCATGTATGCTTATGGAAACATCAACTTTTTCCAATTTAATTTTTGATATTGTAAAAGGCCGAAATACTATTAAATAACTATAAATAGATTAAATATTTATAATCAGCACTTTTACATAATTATTTCGAATTATTTTCACAATTTTTCAAACTTTAATTAGGCGTTTTTGCATAAAATTGAAACGGTCAAAAATTAGCGCACAAAAGTTTACTAGGCAACTCTGTCTAGTGAGAGAGCGATCAGCTGACACGTTCTTACGGAAAAAATCAAAATTGTTTTGATTTCTACGTTCCGGGCTACGTACGTACGGGCGTTGCACGTCGGTGAGTTTTCGTTTACATTGCACACTCATAAGATAGGTCGTGTCAGCTGACACGTTTTTTCTACGTACGTTCGTGAGTAACCACGGCTTTAGTATTGAAGCCGTTGCCCTAATACATAGACCTGTTTGTATGCAGGATGATGTCTCCCTTCGCATATTACAACCGATATGCGTTGAACCCGACCCCCTCAGATTTTGATGAAATTTTGTGTAGAGGTACACTTTACCTATACAAGCACAACCTCATTTTTAGAAATTCCATTTTTTGAAAAATTGTGGGCGTGGGAAGGTGTCAAAATTGTGAAAAATGCGTGAAAAATGACAGTAATAGGTATATTTGAGCTGTGATAATTACGGAACGGCTCAAACCGATTTCAAAGATCTTGGTACCATTGGAAAGGTATTCGCATCGGCTTTCGAAAATATACACTCACAAAATTTTTTATTACACTGAAAAATTTTTTTTTCTAAAATTTTATTTTAAACTTGGAAAAACTTCAAAGGCCAAACGTTTTAAAATAAAATATATTTCTTTAGAAAGGTCTATTTAATATATATAACATATCCAAAAACTAAAATGGCATATTTTTTCTTTTTTTTTTAATTTTTAAGTAAATGCATCTCTTTATATTTTGTTATCATGGTACTTTTGAGCTGTTATTACTACGGAATGGCTTAACCGATTTCCAAGATCTTGATAACATTGGAAATATATTCAAATTGGATTTCGAAAATGTATACTGAAAAAATGTTAGTTACAAATTCTCAATTCGCAACGCTTGCGCATATCCCATTTACAATTGACTTAATTTCAGTTGATGTCAATCAGAAAATCCCACTAGTTATACTCAGCTGAGCAGAGCTCACAGGGTACATTAATTTTGTTCGCATAACGGTACCCCGTAACAGCATAAACTAATCGAGATATATATAGAATGAGCTGGGCGAAAAAAGAAATACATTCATCCACGATAACTTGAGTAAATTTTGAGGTATTTTAATGAAATTTGGTATGTAAGTTCCTGGCCACTAATCCCAGATCGCTATTTAAAATGAACGACATCGCACTTTAACCACGCCCACTTTTTCCATATCGAAAATTTCGAAAACCCAAAAAAGTGCGATAATTCATTACCAAAGACGAATAAAGTGATGAAACTTGGTAGGTGGGTTGACCTTATGACGCAGAAAATTAGTAAAATTTTGGGCAAAGAGCGTGGCACCGCCCACTTTTAAAAGAAGGTAATTTAAAAGTTTCGCAAGCTGTAATTTGGCAGCTGAGTATGTAATGTTCGGTTAAACCCGTACTTAGCCTTCCTTACTTGTTCATTTTAGTTCCGGTCGAAACACTATGGACATATATATGTGAGGTCTTTATTGACCGGACAGTGCAGCCTAGTTCTGATCGAGGCAGGTGGCAGTGTAACGTAGTCCACCGAAAAACAAACACCTTTCCAACCCCAACATGCCCGCAATAAAACGCGTCCATATTTTATTATCTTTTACATCATTAGTTTATTTACAAAATTACTTCTTTTAACATTTTTACGTTGATACCTAAATCAATGCACAAATCTCTATTATAATTAAGTAAAAAGTAGTAAGGCACTTTGTAATTACAAAAAAAAAAAATCGTTTAAATTAAAATTACCTACAAAACAGGGAAATCACAAGCTTTGTTCTTGAGTTACCCATTTGGTCGTTTTTTGTGAGTATTAGTACATTCATTTGTGTGTGTATGTGCGGGTGTGCCTGAGAATGAGTTCACGGCTTTTGACACATCAATGCTAATCAATATTATCGAGTGCTCTAAAACCCATCCTCAACTGGCACAATAAATAGGAACAAACTAAAAACTAACATACTATTAAATGTATAAGTAAATTTATAAAAGCTATTATTCATTTGTGGTTTTTTGTATAATTATTTCTTTTGTATTATTATTTTGCATTTTTGTTGGTGTTTGTAAGTGCAAGTGTGCATTTGGGTGT
Organism: Eurosta solidaginis; assembly: GCF_040869045.1. Taxonomy (NCBI): domain Eukaryota; kingdom Metazoa; phylum Arthropoda; class Insecta; order Diptera; family Tephritidae; genus Eurosta; species Eurosta solidaginis. The sequence goes on along the minus strand of NC_090319.1, from coordinate 340,216,380 downwards.
GTTAGAAAAAATACTATACATGTATGTGTAAGTAGCTCGAATGTTAATATTACATACAAACAAACTAAGAAGATGAAAATAAATTTATTTTATTTATTACTATCGAATAACTTGAAGAGTTTTTTATGGTGAACGATGAAACCTAATGATGGTCATAATATTCAACTCGCCTTAAACGAGCTAATTTAGCCAGAGTTCATGATATCGATTGTGTATGCTTTCTTATTTTAAATAATAAATTTTTGTTTCTGAAAATACTAGTTAACTAAATTTGTGATTCGATTACATAAATTAATAGTACTGTTCGTTTTTTTGCTTTCTTTTTTGGAATTTAACAGCTTTAAGCTTTCACTCATTGCAACAGCTTCTTTAGTCAGTGAATGTCATTCTTTCTAGCGCTTTATACGGCATTTGGATGCGCAAATGCAATTTGACCAGCGAGCGTGCACGATCTACAGCAGAATTGTGCATAGTATTTATTACGGCAATATCTTCCGCTTACAATTAGTTTACAGTTGGCAAAATACTGATTATCAATGCAATCCGGATTTATTGGTATTGAAGCTGTAAGTAAGTAAAATAAACAAAAAAGTGTTAACAGGAACGTCTCTTTGCGCATATTAACTTCTACATACATTCGATTGTTATCTTCTCTTCGCTAGTATTATAACTCACTGAGTTTCTAGCTGTACAACCATACATGCCAGTATCCTCGGGCGTGGCATTGCTTATTACCAAAGTGTGGGGTTCACCTGTTGAAAGAGAAAAGAAATATTATCAGACACAGTAATTATCATTTCCAGTTTCCGGTTGTAAATGTATATACAAAAGCATCATATGAAAATAGGAATAGCCCATTGTAAAATACGAAAGCCTCACTTCGATATGAGAATAGTGTGAATGATATGCAAATGCGTCAAATAAAATTGGAAACAATCAGTTGTAACTGAGCACAGTTAATTGTAAATCCTGAGACATCGCCTCGATATGACAATTGTCACTTGTAAATGAGAAAGCGTCAACTTTAATTTAGAACAGTCAGTTGTTAGTGAGAACAGCCAATTCTAAATGTGAACGCATCGCTTCGATATAAGAATGGGCACTTGTAAATGAGAAACCTTTAAACGAAATTTGAAATCGCCCATCATAATTGAGTATAGTGAGTTGAAAATAAAAAAACAGTCAATTGTAAATGCGAAAACATCGTTTTGATATGAGTATAATCAATTGTAAATGAAATGAGAAAACATCAAATATAATTTGGAACAGTCAATTGTAAATGAGAACAGTCAATTTTAAATTCGAAAACATTGCTTCGATATGAGAATTGTCACTTTTAAATGAGATAGCGTCAAATACAATTGACAACAGTCAGTTGTTAATGAGAACAGTCTATTTTAAATGCGAATGCATCACTTCTATATGAGAAAAGTCATTTGTAAATTAGAAAGAGTCAAATGAAATTTTGAAATCGTCAGCTACAATTGAGAATATAGAGTTGAAAATAAAAACATTCAATTGTAAATCCGAAAACATCGCTTCGGAATGAGAAAAGTCACTTGTAAGTGAAATGATAAAGCGTCGTATATAATTGAGAATGGTCAGTTGCAAATGAGAACAGGCAGGTGTCAATCCGAAAATATCGTTTCGATATTAAAATTTTCAATTTTAAATGGGAAAACTTCAAATATAGTTGAGAATAGTCAGTTGTTAATAAGAAGAAACAATTGTAAATTTGAACGCATCAGTTCGATATGTGAATAGCCTTTTGTAGATTAAAAAGCGTCAAACGAAATTTGAAAGCGTCAATCTTGATTGAAAATAGTGAGTTGAAAATAAAAACAGTCAATTGTAAATGGGAAACATCGCTTCGATATGAGAATAAACACTTGTAAATGAAATGATAAAACGCAAAGTATAATTGAGAACAGTCAGTTGTAAATGAGAACTGTCAATTCGAAATCCGAAAACATCGCTTCAAAATGAAAATTGTGACTTGTAAATGAGAAAGCGTCAAATATAATTGAGATCAGTCATTTATAAATGAGAATAGTCAATTGTAAATGCGAAAAGTCAGATGTATACCGAAAAGAGAAAATAAGAAAAAGGGGAGTTGATTAGTATCACAATAATGCAAAATGAACCAACCTAACCGCTAACATTCTTCGATGCAACTGGATGGCATAATATGGTAAAGTTTACGACCTGCATCGCGAATTTAAATATGCTGAGTTGAGTTGCTCCAGACCTTTAAACTCTGTGGGTATGTAGATCACAAATTCCAACGATACTAAAGTCCAAGATATGGATACGACGTGTGGTGAAGCCTTAGTGTGTGGTGAGTCTGTTGCAGCATCAAAACTCGAATATACTGAAACGTGATTGTAAGGTACTTGAAGTATCTCGAAGATTTGGCACTAGATCTTTATGCAAGCAGGTAGGCGAGGAATATGTTGCCTTACGAAGATAAATCTCACGGACAATAATCTAAATACGCTAAACAAGGCGAGGAAGAAAGATACATCGAAAACCCTAAATCAACTGGGCAGTAGGGGGATATACATGTAACGACGATGGTGTTTGAGGTTGTTAAACAAAAAAATGGAGGCGCGGATCTTTCAAATAAGCCTTCAACACATTAGTTCTTATCAGCCTTTAAGGATTGTTCGCTTTACGTTACGCGGATGAAGAAGCCGTGGCTTATGTTGGAAGAAATATATAAATAAGTAATATAAGCGGCCGCAGCTTCAGGGACTCAGGTGAGAGCTACGATTATCATAAGGAAATAGATATATTCATGTTTTTGTCTAACTATAATACTTAGAACCTCGTGCTGGCATTCATTCTGAAATCCTGCAATATGAGTCATAATGCGAAGGTACTACAAGACGAGTCCTAGTGGCTCGGATGCGGCTGTGCACCAGAGTTACTTTCTAACTCATTTCATTTCAACATAGTGGATAATTCGTATCTATGAATACGTTCAGAAAAAAATAAGATAAAACATGGCAGAAATTAAACCAAATTTGGCAAAGGATGACGTAAATCGGTTCAATATACTTCTATTATTTTCTATTTACTTTACGTGTTGGGAAATGTGATCCATTTATGAATATCGAATTTGCGCGAATAATATCGACTTACTTGTAATTTGTATGCGGTCACTCGGCTGCAATGGTATTGAATCCTTTGTCCATGTAACATTTGGTGTCGGGACACCCTGCACTGAGCATTTCATAGCGATAGATGCACCTGGACTATAAGTGTTTCTGGGATCTAAAGCTAGAACGGCTTGCGCGCTTACTGTAAATTTTGCACATAAAACAAAAATATTAATTCAGTTAAGGTTATAAAACTACATGAAATACATGCAACACAGTTGACCTAATATTATTTCACCCTTTTCACAAACATAAAGGCATTAACCCAAACCTCAACTCATGCATCATACTTACTCAATTGTTGCCGGCGCGGTGGTTCAACATATACCGGTGGCGGTGGTTGTGGTGGTCTTTGTGGCCTATATGGATAGGATGGTCGTTGCGTGACCGGTGCTCGTGCTGGATCTATTATATACTGCAAATAGGGTGCTTCATCATTGGTCACAGCACGTGCTGGTCCAACTGCTTTCAAAACAACTTTCATTGAAGTTGGACGGCCCAAACCATTCCATACTTCACAAGTATAAGGGCCCAAATCGATTAGCTGTATGGAACGGAACATTAACGAATAGTCGCGTGTCAACTCAAAACGATCGCTTATCAAGCCCAAACGTTTACGATTACGCCACCAGCTCACATGTGGCGCAGGATGACCACCAGCCGGACAACGCACTTGCGCTGGACGATTCAAGCTTACAATTTGTGTGGCATTCTTATCGCCATAAACATAGGCAGGTAGCTCTTTGGGCTCTGCATTTTTTCATTATGATATCAGCAACAAGCAAGCAATCAATCAGTTTCAATTATGCATTTGTTAGGTAAAGCAACAAGACAAGCAGGAAATTATTAGCAAAGATCAATTCATGCAAAAATAAAACATGCTCTTAATTAGTACACAAAACCAACACCATAGAATGAAGAAAGAGAGAGAGAGGAGTTTACAAACCTGTAACGGCTAGCTGTACCTCGCGACTCACTGGATCGCCAAGGCCATTCGAGGCCACACATACATACGATCCGCTGTCCGTTTGACGTACTTGTACAATTGTCAAATCACCAGCAGCAGTTAGTACGTAGCGTCCTTGATTGGTGTCGATCTGTAAGATAGAACAATACAAGTGAAACAATTGTAGTATGGATATTTATATTTAGGTTCTCCTATGCCTCACTTGAATAGTTTTAAATTACCCTCTCTTTTCTCTACCACCTTTTCTTTTCTTTATCCTATTCTAGTCCCCCTACATCTCCTTCTTTTACTGCCTCTTATTATTCCTCCTAGGCTCTCTCTATCTTCTCTTTTATTTCTCTCCGCTTTTAGTATTAATACTGTTACGTTAATACTGTTCTTTTTTTATTTTTATCCGCATTCCAATTCTTATTTATACTTCCATTCTTCTTCTAATTCCCATTTCCTATTTGTATTTCGTTATTCTGCTAATGCATCGGGTATGATTTTTTAATCCTTCGAACATTCAGCTCTGGAAACATTGCAAGCTCCCAAATTTGCTTGGTTCACTTTCGCACTCCTTTTCCCTCGTCCTTCTACTTCTCTTCATTTTTCCTATTCCCTTGGCTCTTATTTAATACATCCTCCCAATTTCCCTGATTTACTGCTCCCTTTATTTATATCTTTACGTTCCATGAAATTATTATTTTGGCTTCTACTAAATATTACCTCTCTATTTTTCCCTAGTTGTTGACTCCTTTTATTTATCACCCTACGCTTTCTTGAAACTATCTCATACCCCCTCCCCCTCTCTAACACCACTCATTTTCCGCTTTATCTGCTCTCCTACTTTTTATTTTGTTTTGTTGATTTTCCGACAGGGTGGATAAATGATGTATATTGGAACGATTTTCCGTCATCCCTTAACAATTTTGGTTTCCAGACAAACCGTTTTCGGCGTTATGCCATCATCAGTGTCGATTTTCATTCTTTTTCCTTTCCCTCCCACCCTGTCTGTACTTGTACTTCGACCTCAATTTCCTCCCCTTCCCCTTTATCTTCTCATACATCGTACCCTATTTCGCACCAACCCTCTCTGTATTCCATTTCATAAAATTCCACATCGCTGTTGGAGTTAAATTGTTCTATTCTTCAATCCCATACCTTCCCCTCCAAACTTACCAACACATTGCTGCGCGACCATGTAACATTTGGCGGCGGACTACCTGTAGCAAAGCAACGCAATAGAGCAATTCCACCAACAGCTGCCTGTACGTCGACCTCTTGTGGTTGTTTTGGTTCTAGTGCAACTTCCACTTCACCTGGATAAATGACAACTGGTGCTGGAGTAGTCGGTGGACGTGGACGTGAGGTAGGTTGTGTGGGACGTACACAAACAAAACCACAACCATTACTGCAACATTTATTATCCTCACGACAATCGGCATCGGTATAACATTCACGACCACAATTCTCACCTTCGGGCTGACTAAGATGCGGACACTCGCCTGTCTTGTTGGTTTCACGACATACGGGAACAAATTGTCTGGACGTATCCATCGAAACATCGACGGCACATTGCTGACCTTCGTTACATTCGTAATTCTCACAAGGATTCTCACATACACAACGAGTGCAATCGCTATTTTCAACGGCGACACGACGTAAACCAAATGGACAGCGCAGTGTACGACATTCCTCGTCGAATGTTTCGCATGGATTGGGTAAAACTTCATTTTCGCTGGGCTCTGGTGGTTTTTCAGTTTCTACGGAGAGGAATATGATTTCAAGTGATTAGTTCGTTAGTTAATAGTAAGGTTGGGATAAGTATGTATATAAGAATATCTTAAGTTCTAATGGAACCAATCACCACGTGCTAATAAATGATAGAAAAGTGCATTCAAACTACAAATACTTGAACTTAAGAACTAGATAGTAAAGAACTAGATCAGGCATTGCAGAAATAGACTCTGGATATTTATATAAGCATACCAATTTGAGTGGTAAGTAAAAAATTAAACTTTTAATAGATCTTGTGCATAAAATGTAAAATGGTAGTGCAAGGGGTGCAGACGCGATTTCATGGGTGCATAGGTGCGTGTTCGAGTGTAACAATTTGGTGCGATGGTAGTGTCGGATGTCGATGAAGGTTGTGCCAATATTTCGTATGTTCGTACAACACATGTGACATGCGCTTACTTGCACAGTGATCAAAGCAAGCTTCGTATGAACGGAAATTATTTTGATTGCCAGCGCAACCCGAATAAATGAATGACACACAGGTGCCGCGCTCGTCGTCATAATAGTAGCGTCGCTCGTACGCAGTTGGTCCGTTGCAGCTTCCAATTTGTACAGGCAGCTTACAAATATCTACTCATAAAATTAAAATTTTTATAGAAAAACAATTCTTTTAAAATCCTTGATGGCATTTTTGTGATCGTCGTTTGAATTACCTTTGGGTGCATGCGTCTTCGGCTCTTGTCCCAAGATGCAAACCGACTCGCACTCAGCACGTTCGGCAAATCGATTTCCAGTGCCCTCACAGCCGCCATATGTGAAGGGATCGCAACTTCTCGTCGCTTTATTATAATAGAAACGTGTCTGCCATTGACGGCATGGACCAGTCTCGACTGGCTCATTGCACACATCTAAGCAGGTATGATATTGGTAATTTTGTTTCATACAATATTAAATAATAAATATAAGTTGGGCCTCAGCTCGGGTTGATCCGAGCTTGTTATACATATGTACATATATACCCAGCTGTGAGTTTAAGCAAATATGGTACTAGTAAAAAAAGGGCTAAGATCGGCGAGAACGGAAGCTTGGAAAATTGTATGCTGAAGAAAATAATATTAATTTTTTAATATGTGGCAAGGATATTTGTCCGAATCGTTTAATATCTTGAGTTCTGGCGTTTAAATATTTTTGGTTGATACAAATTCGTCCCTTTTGACGATATTGATGTAATAAGGGGGAATTTTTTCAAGATGCTGAGGTCTTACAAGCTCAATAGAGAAGAACGGACTCAAAAGACCTCGGTAGCTCCCCAAAGTGAATTGTGCTGCTTATAATACATCCGCGGCAGGTATGCCTGTCGTAATAGGGACTAAAATACTAAATTGTGTCAATCGGCTGTGTAACGCAACCCTTTCTAGGGGTCGCCAGCCCAATTTATAGCTTCTCCAACCTAAGGGTCAATGTTACAGTGACTAATTCTGTTTGATTAGCAGCCGAGGCTCTGGTGTTTCCTAATTTTCTCATGTATCTAGGGGGTGCGAGGGCGGTATGGTCTTGATGGTTATATGTGGTCATACTAAATCGTTCCCGGCATGGCCGGGCTAGTACCTTAATGGTGCTTGTTACCGGAACTTACCGGATCTATATCCGCCAAAGGACCATCAACATGGATACCGCTCCCCAAAGCCTACGGGGAGTATCCTCATCGCTACAACAACATCAATTTCATTAACTCTGTACTCCAGAAAAAGAATGCTGAGCTACACTAGATATATGCCGCCATTGTTGTCCTGTTGAATTTTCGAGGCAATTCTGAGGCTAGTTCTACTTGATGGGGTACTGCTTTGGTGTTCAGTTTAAAAAAAAATTATACGTGAAGATGCGCTGAAAACCACAAAGACAGCTGCGTTAAACGCCATACTGATCCTATATTTCCGCAAATATACTGTTACTTATAATAAGGCGAATATACTACACGTACCGGTTCCTGAGCTTCAAAGATATTTCGAATGCCATGATGGAGGTCGATGATTAGAGGAAAAGTACTGCAAGATTTGAGTGCCTTATAAGTACCCAAATGTTCAGGATGTGCAATTTTAGTTTCCACAACCTAGAACCAATAGTGGTCCCAAGAAGCCTCTCGCGTTGTAAAGTAACGTTGATATAGTAAGACCCCAACAGTCACTTCAGCTGCGCCTTAACTGTACTCTTGTACGGCATCACAATGACGGTTTGTTTATGTTAAATATCTTAATGAATGACGTCAACAAAATTTTCTACTGGGAACGCATTCGGTACTTCTGACGCTCTGGGTGGAAGAAGTGCTATCGTGACATGGTACACATTTAGATTACAAGGATACCAGGGCGCAATCTTTTTCGGTTATATCATCAGTCTTCTTAGCTAACTGAGGGGCCTTGCCGCCTTATGTCCTCACGACCTCTTCCCATCAGCACTGGCTTCAACTGAGCTTCGGGTACATCACCCCTGCGGCCCCTATATTAGTGTGCGAACGCATGACGCGGGATCTCCAGGGAGTACTTCCACCGCTAGCGGGATATTTAAAAAGGTTGCTAGCATGACGAGGGTCACGCGCTGCTTCTCAACCTTTGAGGCTATTTCGATCGCCGTCCGCTTATTTGAAGGCTAAACGTTGGCTTATGACTACTCGATCAATTCCACTCAGCTCAGATTCTGGCCGCACACTTACCGATATATGAGCTAAAAAACTACAGTTATACATTCATAGCGCGACTCCCCTACGCTCACGGATTACCATACTAAGCTTAGGCCAGTACAGCTACTTCTGTCTTTCTAGCTCGCAGTTCTAGTTTTAGATAACAACCCCGCCGAAAGAGCATCGACAAGCGGAAGATCGACCAGTGGGACAAGTTTTCATTTCAGATAACTACTTAGCCGAAGAAGTACCTACCGTAGACTATCCCCGGAGTATAATCCAGTGTGAAAAGGTAGAGCATCAACCTCTATAGCCCTTGCGTCATGACCGAAACTCCAGTCCCTATGGCACCATTACTGGTATGCGCTCCATCGCCTCACTGTCACCATCGGCCACTCATTCTGTCATTCTACCGTGATAACAATCTCCAATCTCAATTAGTTCCTCCGTCGCATAAAAATAAACCAAGCAACCTCGCTTCATGTTCTTAGTATTGAAAGTTGCTATCCTCTCAACAACACAAACAGTGTGTATGTATGTGTGTGTACTCCATCTTAGACCATAAATTCAGTGTTTTTATTTAGTGGAAGCTTGTGGAACCTTTACCGGACTCTAGATTCACTGAGTCCTGTCTCAGCTTTCGACAAAGTGCAAAGCAGTTATGGTGGGAGGAGGTATCACTTGCCCAACTTTTGAACCTGATCTAAAGATGTTTAATCGTAACCTCGGTGCTACATCCGATCTTCCATTAAACTTCACACAAAAGAATTCTAAGCTTAGAGTAGTCTCTTTGGACATTTTAAAGGGACGAGATGCACATTTGATTTGGAAAATTTACTAGCTAAATTTGATGTTCCTTTAATCCCAAGGCCTGGTACTGCACTATATTAACTTCGATGGGCAGTCAATATAATAGCAAGGATAGGTACTGTGGAGAAAGAAGCAGACAAAGCAACTCATAACTTGCCACGGGGGAATCTCTGAAAACCATGGAGACCTCATCTGTATATCTTAGAATTTGGATATGATAGATGTCTCTGGTTGTACATTGTGCAAGTTTCTTGGGGTAGGTCCCTTTACATCATGTGTGGTAGCATATGAATGACGTATTCCAGCCACTGCAGATTGTCTAAGGAGGTTCAGCTGAGCAAGTCCTGTGGGCAGGTCATAAGTGTTCGAAATTATATAAAGAGGGATACAAAAGGTATATTTCGCTTTTTGTCTCCATCTTTCTTCTATTTTTATGTTTGAACATATTTTCTTAACACAGCTGGGCTCACCAATATCTTTAAAGACCATTTTTGGTTCTCCTGTCTCATGACAACTGAATACTTACCAACTCCCTTGAATTCACCGCATTGACGATCACATTGTTCCTTTGACTCGAAACGATTACCATTACCGCCGCAACCAGAGTAAGAGAAGGCAGTACAGGCCATAGACTCGCCATCATAGAACCAAGCTGCAGTACTATTTTCACAATCACCACGTTCCACAGGCAAATCACATACCGAATAAGCCTTTAAAACAAAATAAAATATTACAATCAATATCGATTTAAACTTCCACTGGCATGCATCTTCCTACCGGCGCTGATGATTCTGGCTGCTGAGGTGCACCACTGCCGCACCATTGCAAACATTCAGCTTGGGTAACAAAATTATTTCTATTGCCACGGCAACCCGTAAATTCAAACTCATTACAACGACGATCACGTTCATCGTAGTACCAACGTATAATATGCTCCTCACATCTACCCGCCAATGGTGGTAGTGAACAAGTTGTCTGTACTTCAAAGCATTGATCCTGGCACTCCTCTTCACTTCTAAAGTTATTCACATTTCCACCGCAACCACCATATACGAACTCATCACATATACCTTCCGCGTGATTATAATACCAACGCGTCTGATTGTTATCCGCACAATGACCGTAATCCGGCGCAAGCGTACAACCTCTATCTTCGCGAGAGTCTGGTGCTGGTGCTGGTGCAGGTGCTGCTTCTGGTGCTCCAAAACGATCCTCAATTGAAGGCGATACTGCTGCCACACAGCGGCTATTACACTCCGCTTCAGTCTCGAAACGATTTTCATTACCAGCACAGCCGCCATAATAGAATTGTGTACAGCGTTTTTCCTCCTTATCGTAGTACCATTTCAGCACATAATCATCACAATTACCTACATCTGCAGAGGCTTCGCAAATATTCGCAGTTACAGGTGCGGGAGCGGGCTCTGGCCGACGTTGAGGCTCTGGCGCAGATGGTGGGGCCGTGCATAATTGATCACACTCTTGCTGAGTATTGAAACGATTGCCGTTACCACCACAGCCGCCATAATAGAATTGTCGACAAGACTGAGCTGCTCTATCATAATACCATTGCATAATGAAGGCGCGGCAGTTTCCTGCATCCGCACTATATTGACACACTTCATGCGAGGTAGGCTCTGGTAAAAGTGCGCCAGGTTGCTCCGGTACAGGCTCTGGTTCAGGTTTCTTTTCACAACGTTGCAGACAAGCTTCTTCACTTGAGAATTTATTGTCATTGCCACCACAGCCGCCATAATAGAATTGGCGACAACGCTCATCCTTTGTATCGTAATACCACATTGCTGTGTAATCGGTACATGCGCCCACCTCTGCAGGTATCTCGCAGATATCCTTGGCTATTTGAATTTGGTAATGAAAAATTTTATTAAAGCGTTAAATTTTTAATTAAATGAGAAAAAGAGAGAAAGAGAATGAATGAGATTTGTTTATGAATGGAATGTTGGGTTTGTGAAGTGCAACCATTTTTTTCGCCACAACATTGAAAGCGACAGCTGCCACACAACTGGCATTTGCATGTGTGTATGTATATTTGTGAGTGTGCTATGTGGTGAAGAAATAATTTTAGAAAATTTGCCTTACCAACTTCCTTGGGACAATGATCCTCGCACGAATCCTGTGTTGGGAAATTGTTTTTGTTGCCACCACAGCCCGTGTAGTAGAAAGGCATGCACTTCTTATCCGCGTCCGAGTAATACCAACGCGCATGTTGTTCGCTGCAATCACCGGTTTGTTTAGGTAGCGAACAATAATCTAATTCAGCAACAGGTTCGGTTTTTTTTGTTTTTGGTTTTTATAGAGTGTGTAGTGTGTGTTTTTAGGCGGTGTTGCATTAGTTTGCAATCGTGGAAAAGCATCGTGTCATTTGTGTGGTGAAATTTAAAAGCAAGAAGGAAAAGAACAGCAAACAGCAAGCGGGCATGCAACATAATTGATAAATAAATAATAAAAAGGAAAATTTAAAAAATAACAAACCATAATACCAAAACATAAAACAAAAAAGTAACTCAAGAGAAAAACATAAATACGATAAGATTAAGGTGTATCCTGTATAAGCTCAGCTAGTAAGCGAGTCGCTTACCACTTTCATCGTGATCATTTGATAATAACTGTTGTTTTCCGAACAATAAAATAACTACTATTTTCGAAGATAAGTAAAAAAAACTCAATAAATAACTGTTATTAGCGAGTATAAAAAAAAATCTAAAAATTATTATTAAATAGGGAAATTCAAAAGACTTTTTAATTCTTATAGACAACTGAAGGAAGAACTTATAGATGAAATCCGGAGGAGGGACTGCATAGAATATGTATGATTAAGAAGTGAGTGTACTTGGAAAGACAAAATAGGATAAAAAGGACGGGCAAGAGCATATTTAAGGGCGTATGGATGTTAGATCGAATAAGTATTATGGATGCCTAAACTCATATGCACAATTATTCGGAACGACATCTTAAAGAGCCCCAGCGCCTTTGATGGCTCAGAACATATGCATGGTAAAGCATAACTGTCACAAGACACCACCAACATTCAGCAAAGCCTTTGCTTCGGCGAGCTTGTGTGATTTTTCCTTTTCCCTCAAAGTTCCTTTGTTCTTGAACCCATATGAGCGTGATGTAAGGAAAGTTAGCTGCAAAATTATGCAACCTCTGCAATTTCTCTTATACTACGATGGATGCTGCGGTGGAGGAATTTAGCGCCATTAACTTTGCTTGACTATCTGAGAAAATGCATACCATATAACCTTCACTATTTCTTCCGACAGGAGTCTAAAGTCCTTCACTATAACCAATATATCTGCTGGAAAATATTAGTCGAATCGAGAACACGAAGTCAAACCGATAATTGAGGCTGCTCAGAGAGGACCCCAGCGTTTACGCCGCAGTTCACTTTTGGCCCATTGGTGTAGGCTGAGCATGCCTTCTGCTGTCGTCCGAGTTCTCTTGATAGAAAGATCACTTCATAACTCCAATTAAAGCTTAGCCAGGGCGAAGTGTATCTATTGATGACCGTTCTAATTTAGTGCACTCAGAGAAAAAATCGTTCTAAAACGAACGAAACAAGTTCAAAATTAAGAACATTCGTTGACAAAAGTATGTTAAGTACGTTTTTTCTTAACTCGTGACCGATGGGCTTGTTTTAAGAACAGTTTTTCCAAGCACACCGTTCGTATTTTATGACCAGTTCGGTATTGATGTGTGAACCTTCTGTCCTCATTTCAAGCACTATTTGTGCTTAAAATAAGATTTTTTGTTCTCACGCTTCGAGAACGACTTGTGGTCGATTTAACATTTTTCGTTCTCAATTCAAGAACGGTTTGGGCTTGATCATTGATGGGAGAGGAAAGTATTTGTTTCAATAGGCACCCATTTATTTTTTATTAATAATAATTTTTTTGTCATAAATAAAAAATATTTATAACAAAAAAATCTTTATTATAGTCCTAAAATTTAAGAAAAAATGCATAATATGCATTTTTGCTTATGTTTCTCTTATTGAGAAATTATTCTTATTTGAAGGTGTAATCTGCATATATACTTAAAACATTTCATAACAAGTTTGAGAATTATCTGTGCATAAGTGAATGGAAAAATAATTGAATGAAATATAAAAGTTAAAATATTGCTTTAAAAAATTTTATAGTTTGACGGTGATCGAACTCGCGCCACGCGATCGCAACCACAACATCATAACCGCTGGGCCACTACGACTGCTTGATAGCTTGCGCCAAATGTTGTATTTAACATTGTAGTACACACGAATTTTACAGTTTCTTTTACTTGAACTTAATTTAAGAACATTGTTCTCATTAATAGAACATTTGTTCATATTTTAAGACCACCCGTTCTCTTTTCAAGAAAATGGTTGTCAGTTTAAGAGCAAGGTTGTTGTTTTGAGAACAGGTCGGTCGTTTTTCAAGAACAAACAAGTAAGAACATGAAAATCTTGAATTGAGTACGGTGGTGCTGGATTTTGGAACGGCGTTCTCTGAGTATACTCATTATAAATAGGTTCGTTCATAGATGCGAGTGGTGATTGTTAGAAGAGCGTACAACTTTATAGAGGAACTCATTGGATTACCATTTAGGTTAACGCTGATAGTCTAAAATAAATGTAAAGTTGTTGTTGTCCCTTTTGTTGTAACAGCCTCTGCATGCAAGCCTCTGCCGTACATAATTCCGGAACGCTCCGATATTACTACCAGCTGATACTACTGTACCCTAACTGCAGCGAGAACATTGCGTGTCATGAATAAAGAGTGTGCATTTTCTCAGAATCGATTTTCTGAGTAGAGGTTGTGTATTTTGCTTTTGTAACATAAACACCACCTTTTGCCAAACAAAAATTAGGCCTGATCAAATGTTCATTTTTGCATTATCTCAACTAGCTTATTTGTTTTCAAACATATTTTAGAACCCAACAGAGTCACCTAACTTGAGAACTAAGAAGGCGTCATACACCCGCAGATTAGTCATTGGTTTGCGGTTAATTCCTTACAGGTGGATTATTTAACCTATTCTGGGCAAGTTTCTTATCAAAAAATGAATCCAATGATTGAGAGGCAATGAGAGTGACTTATTCGAGAGCCACGAAAGACAGACCTGTCACCTGATAAAAGCTGAGGATGAGTGGATGAACGGAGCTATGCAGATACATATGTAATTGGAGAGCTGGTTGTTCTTTTTCCAGCTTAGGTGAGTTCCGGATAATTTATTGGTTATCTGATATTGGGCTCTGGAGTTTTTATCGGCAACCCATTTGTCAGTCTCACGTACTCGTGGCGAACCTTTGGCGACTCAAATTCCTAACAGAAGAAGGGGGCTGGTTGAGCTAAAAGGTTCAACTTGGTCATATCAAATAGTTCCCGAGATAGTAGTTCTTGTACCTAATGGCGCTATATACCAGACCGTACGAAATTAATCTTCGCCAGAGCTGATGGCCTGAGTAGCCAATGCTCCTTTAGTTAGTTCTGATATTCATACCAGTACCTCACCAATAATAATAATAATAATAATAATAATAATAATAATAATAATAATAACATCCGCCAATGGACCGTTTACGTTGATAAAATTCACCAAAATCTCCGAGGGTCCTTCTACCGCAAAAAAAAAAAAAGAAGATGAAAAAATTGTTTCACTGAACTTAATAAAATTGTATAGTGATGTAATTGTAAAACATTGAGATCAACTGAGCTCGGAGCTAATCACCTTTGATTCATTCGTAATACATAGCTTATACTAAAGCCCTTCCATCCCGATTAGATTAGATAAGATCTTGTGTTTTCATGCCCAAAACACATGCTTTCAAGCTTCAAATCATGCAAATTTTGCAAGATGCAAGATGTACATAAAAAGTGCATACCAAATACCAACTTAAGCCTAAATACTGAATTCAAACCTTTGTGCACTCCCGGCTGACGGCAGTGATAGCTGCAAGCATGTTCAGTTGGATAGTTGTTTTTGTTTCCTTTACAGCCACCATAACGGAACGGACGGCACACATCTGTCTCATTATCATAGTACCAACGTTCGAAGTTACCTTCGCAGGGTCCAGATTCCATTGGTTGATCGCAGGGTGCTAAAGCAAAGGCAATCGATAAGTTACTTATCCCATTCCTGTAAATAAACTGCGCTCTACTTACGTGTTGTTTCATCGACAGCACAGAAAGCTTGACACTCAGCCAAACTATCGAAGCGATTGGTATTACCGTAACAGCCGCCATAATTGAATTCCTCGCAACGATTACGTTCAGCATCAAAGTACCATTTTTTGTTGTATTGCGAACAAGGTCCGGAAATTTTCGGCAGGAAGCATTTTTCTTTGCCACTAAACTCTTCACAAGTGGCCTTGCATACGCTTTCAGTTTCAAAGCGATTATCATTACCCTCACAACCGCCGTACCAGAAACGTCGACATGCACCATAAGTCGTATCGAAGAAGGCTCTAATACTAAAGTTTTGACATGGACCAGTATCCTTGGGCAAACCACATGCTTTCTGTAGTGGTTCTTTAGTGTCTGCACAACCTTCAAATTTCTCACCCTCTGCTGATGTAACACCATCAGGACAACAACCATATTTACTTTCCAAACAAGTGCAACCCTGACCATCTGGTCCCTTGGCCGGTGTCTTCTCGTCAGGGCAGCATTTAAATTCGGTTTGTGAGCAATGGCAGCCATAGTGATGTGGACCTTGTGCAATTGTGAGACCATCGGGACAGCAACCAAATTGCAATGTATGACAGGGGCAACCTTCAAATTTGGGTCCACTAGCTGGTGTGATTTTATCGGGACAGCAACCGTGCGGTGAACGCTCACAGCCACATCCCTCTTTATTGGGTCCACGTGCAGCAGTCTTTTGATCCGTACAACAACCATATGGCGTGAACTTACAATCACAATCTTCAAAGTTTGGTCCCCGTGCAGCATTTATGTTATCTGGACAACAGCCATAGGGTGTGTTCAGACAACAACCCTCACCAAGTGATCCATGTGCTGGAGTGCGATTGTCTGGGCAACAGCCGAATGGTTCACGTGTGCATGCTGCACAACCTTCGTAATTTGGACCAGCAGCAGCAGTACGACCATCTGGACAACAACCATTCTGTGTTTGTGCACATAGTCTTGTATCGGTAGGTGCTTGCGCACAGCCTTCAAAATCTTTACCCTTGGCTTCGGTAACGCCATCAGGACAGCAACCGAAGTCACCAAATGAGCATGACTTAACGACATCTGATGCAATTGTGCTCTCGGGTTCTTCTGTGCTTTCCGGTGATAATGTACTTTCAGGTGATAATGTACTTTCAGGTTGTTCGGTAGTTTCGCCCAACTCTTCTGTAGTGATCTCAACTGTGGTAGTTGGTGGTGCAGTCGTTGTTTCGGGACATCCTTCATTGTCCTCACCTTCTGCGGGTGTGTAATTGTCTGGACAGCAACCGAATAAGGTTTCCGCGCACTGCGATTTGGGACAACCCGCATTATTATTTCCCTCAGCTGGTGACACACCGTCTGGACAACAGCCGTATTTAGTCTCAGCACATGTCTTAACAATTGGGCAACCCTTGTCGAATGGACCTTTCGCAGGTGTCTTTTTGTCCGGACAACATCCATAAGTTGCTCTCTTACAACTCTTCTTAATTTTACATTTCTTTGGCTTAGGCGTTTTAGTGAATAGCGCCTCGAGCGTATTAGGCGTGCTCTCCTCGTCTCCTTCATCTGTTGTAGACCAAATATCAAATGTGGAACCAGTTTCCCCAGAGCCTTCAAATGTTGTTTCACTAGTCGCTCCACTCTCTGTTGTCTCAGTGCTTTCAGTTGGTCCACTTTCAGTTGGTCCACTTTCAGTGGTCTCTGTGCTTTCTGTAGAACCACTCTCAGTTGTTTCAGACATTGCAACCGAAGAAGAGGATTCAGTACTTTCGCTAGCCTCAGCGCTAAATATAGATCCTTCTGTTGACTCTGAAGAAGCTCCCTCAATTGTGGACTCAGTGAATGTCCCCGTTGTACTCTCTTCTGTTGATGCTGAAACGGTAGACTCTGAGGTATCCGTCGAACTTGAGATTTCCGTTGTGGTTTCATCGTTTTCACTGGATGCTGTTGAGTCCGTTGTTTCAGATATGCCTAAATCAGTTGATGTATCAGAGGATTCAGTACTAATGTCTGTTGTGTCTGTAATATCTGATGTACTCTCAGAGGATTCTGTTGTGAAATCAGTGGTAACATCCGTAGTAGTGTCGGAGGTATCCGTCGTGCTTTCTGTGGATTCCGTGAACAGTGAAGAATCTGTTGTAGATTCTGTTGTGTCCGTGGACTGCTCGGAAGTTGATTCGGTTGTATCTGTAGATGTGGACTCTGTTGAATCCGTTGTATCTGTCGATGTAGCCTCAGTTGATTCCGTTGTGTCTGTAGATGTAGACTCAGTTGATTCTGTGGTATCGGTGAGGGTTGAATCAGTTGTATCTGTTGCATCAGTAGCAGAAACTTCTGTTGACGGTGATGATTCCGTGTACAATGATGAATCCGTACTTGCTTCGGAAGTAGATTCGGATACTGCGGTGGTATCAGAGGACTCAATTGTAGAATCAGTAGAGGCAGGTGACTCTGATGACTCTGTAGAGCTCGAATCCCCAGGAGTTGTTGAGTCCGTGGTTTCGGGTGGCGCAGATGATTCTGTTGATTCAGTAGGCTCTGTTGATCCTGATTTATCTGTTGTATCTGCCTCGGTAGAATCTGTGCTAGCTGGTGATTCGTCTGTTGAGCTACTTTGTTCTGTTGAAGAATCCGTAATATCAGTGAAATCAACAGTTGAATCATATCCACTTCCTTCACTAACAAGTGTAGATTCTTCAGTATAATCTGTTAATTCGCCGGATCCTTCAACCGTGCTAAACGGAATATCCGTAGAAGTCACATCACTTGATTCGTGACTGGACGGGGAGTCGCCAAGCATAAGCTCATCAGTTATGAGCGAAGAAAGCGTTGTTGTCTCTTCATCCAAATCGATGCCGTCTGAAATTTTCAAGTCCGCCTTTGTAGCTAATCCCTCGTCCTCATCCTCAACCTCTTCACCATCATTATCACAGTCGTCTTCTTCATCAGACACAGCATCTTCTTCAATCGGTGATGCAGTACTATCCACTGGTAGAAGCTCATCCTCTGTACATGCTTGTGTATTACATTTTTCAGAAAGCGACTCAATCTTCAATTCATCACAGTTGAGTGATTTCGTGCCATTAGCTAAACACAACACCTCACGTGTGCGCTCGCCGCCTCCACATGATTTGCTGCATGGTTCCCATGGACCCGTAAACCATTGACCAGGACATTCTTTCACCTCACCTTCACACTGTTGCTCTGATTCTGGTTTAGCGGCAGCGTCGCATTTCGAGTCTTCGGCAGGTTTGATACTTTTGCCATCGAACTCACCACATATTACAATACGTGATTGTACGCCCTTCCCACAAGCCGCCGAACATGTACTCCATTCTGACGTAAACCATTTCGGCTTACATTTAGACGATTTGCATGGCCGTGACAGCGCAGGTACTTCAGGTGCACAAAATTCTTCAGGGAATACCTTGCCATATTTTGAGGCGCAAACGGCTGTGCGTGTCTCAGTTTTTTGTCCACATTCGTCACACTGGCAGAAAATGGATTAATTGAAAGGGAAACGAGAACATAAAGTGCATACTTACGCCACTCCACTCGGATATAATCCAGTCCACACCTTCGCACGGGGTGAGCATACATTCTTTCTCAGTCGGCGGTTTCTCTTCTACACAATCTTCCTCGGGCAGCACTCTCTTACGACCATTTTCCTCAATATAACACGTCACTTTACGCTTTTGTTTACCTTCACCGCACAATTTGTCACACTAGAAGTTAGATAAGCTTATTGATAGGGTTTTGATATAAATATAGAAAGGGCGTGGCATTATTTACCGGTGACCATGGACCTAAATGATATTTCGGACAGTTTTTCACATCTCGATTGCATTCTTGCTGTGTAGCAGGCTTGTTGCCCACTTCCTGCAAGCAAACTGAGTCTTCCTCTGCGGTGCGCTCACTGTAAACATAAAAGTTAAGTTCGCGCACAAATTCTCTAGATTTATTCATCATCATATTCAAACTTACCCACTGGGCGAAATACGTTCACACGTCACTGTTCTGTTCTGCACACCATCTGCACCACATCCCTTCGAGCATTTACCCCAATCACCTTCTAGCCAGTGTGGTGCACATGGTTTCTCACCGCAAGCCTGCTCTTCTGGTGGCTTTACGCTAGCATCACATAAATTCGCATCAACCTCCTCCAGTGTCATGCGATTATTACAGGTTACCTTGCGCGTTTGCGTACCTCCACCACAAGGCGCACTACATGGCTCAAATTCCATATGCGTCCATGAATATTCCACAGGTGGTTGATTACTCACCGACTCCGGTATGCTGTATTCATAATCTATGCTTATATTTTTATCTTGCACCAACATCATAATGGTGATCGACTCTGTTGTGGGACCACTGCAAGTTAGTTGATCTGGTGCTGCAAAACCTGCCGGTTTTCTCTGATAGTTCCACCAACAGCCAGCATAGAACATAGGACGCGGAAAATCTATACGCCAATTACCATTTAAATAATAGTGGCCGGTTGAGTTGCGGCAGGCTAAGTAATTGTTAGAGGGTGCTGTCTCTTGTACGCGTATATTAGTGGCACCACTTGGTATGAGCACGATGTCATTATAACCAACTGGATAATTATTGGCAGTGAAAGTATTCGCTATCGTTTGGCATGTACTACCATCTCCGCCACACTTTCGACATTTGTCTTCCTTAGCATTTGAGCCGAGCATCATATCGCAACCCACCGGCTGACATTCACCGTCTACACACACATCCAACTCACGATCATTACAACGTGTACCATCTATCACTTTCGCTTTCTGGCGGTAATAGAAACGTTCACCTACCGGCATACAATTTAACTCGCAGGGATTGGGTGCATTCGTATAAGGTACCCATTCATAGGTTAGACCATCAAAGGGTACACGATTGAAACGTGCACACTGCTGTGTTCTAAAATCGGGCTCATCTTCGGGACAGTCTTGTGTATTGCAGGAAAAGTACTTACGATTGCCGCCTCTACAAATTGGCGCACCATTGGGCCTGTAAGGGATAAGAAAAGTAAAATGTATTCTTGAAAAAGCTTAATTTGTAGTCTTTAAACGTACGCAGTTCTTAGGCATTCCCGCGTTTGATAAGATACACCACCACCGCAAGTGCGTGAACACTCGGATGGTGAACTCCAGTCTGTCCATTCGGCAGGATCATCTCCCTCGCCGCCCGGCACGATGTAACTCGCCGGTAAGTACATATTTGCGCCATATTGTCTTTTCTGTCGCGTTCCAAACTGTAAGAGGATGGTTGAATTTGTTTTAATATCTACTTTAAACAACTGTGAACAATTTGTTAACTTACGAATCTGGAGTGTGAAGATTGAATAAAAAATAGCAGGATGAATATTATCAAGGCCGCTGAACTGCAAGAACTGTAAGAGATAAAAAATTTATAATCAATATTATGTATGAGACCTGTGAAAGATTGCAATCAAATTATGTTACAAATATTAAAATCGTGAAATAAATATTAATCAAATGTGATTGTATTTATTGTGATTGCAAAAACTATAATCTGGAATTCATTCATTGTAATCACGTTTAAATTACATTTGCTGTTTCTACAATCAATTTCCAATTTTTCCAAAAACCTTTCGGATAGCGAGTCACGTTGTAAAGAATTCAGAAGCCAGCAACCGAAAACAGGCGCTTTGTAAAAGCAAAAGACGGTAATGGTGCAATGTACTTAATCTATATACATATGATATCCAGCTCTACTACACATATGTGCGTACACGCAGCAGAGAGAGACGCACAAACACATGCATATATATTATCTGAGATGCTCCCAAAAGTAGGCAATCATATTTGGAAGTATCACTCACATATACACGCGCATGGACTATGCGAAACGCTATAACAATCGTGCATCTGTAGTTATAGCTGAGAAATTTATAGCTGGTAGTAAATTCTAAAAATGAAACGCCTAGAAGTATGCGAACGAGGAGAGAGACGAGAATATAAAAGGAGGTAAAGCTGAGAATCGGAGTGAGTTTGATTTAAGCACGCTATCTGTCGAGAAGTAGAAGTGTTATTATGAAGTACTTTAATAAAGGCCATTTTGCATTATTGAATAGTGGAATTATTTGTTCAACAGTTTAGTGATTCGAACGTTAGTAGAAGGTTGCAAATAAGCGTATTTTCCCAAAATTCGTTACAATTGGTTTCAGAAGTGGGATTGTTGAATAAAATCCGAAGATTGCGAATACAACTTGGACATGGCAAAATTGAGTGAATTGAGGATCCAGCAACTGAAGAAAGAGTTGGAGAGCCGTGGATTGAATACAAGAGGCAATAAACTCGAACTTCAGGCACGACTACGAGACGCTATGGAGTCGGAAGGAATTAATGTGGACGGTGATGTCTTTCATCCTGATGGGGACGAGACAACAACAAAAATTTAAGAGAAAAACGAAACATCGCAGGCAGTTACCAGCACATACTTGAACATGATATTGGCTGCAATAACTGCTCAAACATCGACAGTGGCATCTCAACGGGAATCGCAGGAGACACGCTTAACATCCAAGATGGAAGCACAAGAGGCACGTATTTCAGAAATGTCTACACAGATAACATTCAAGATGGAAAGTCAACTGGAAGCTCAGGAGACACGTATAACATACAAGATGGGAACGCAACTGGAAGAACAGAAGACATATGTAGCATCCCAACTGGAATCACAAGAAGCACGTATTACAGAAATGTCGTCGCAAGTGTCATCTCAACTGGAAGACCAAAAGACATATATGGTATCTCAATTGGAAGCGCAAGAGGCACGTACATCTGAAATGTCGGCAGAAATTTTGGAAGAGGTGTCATCAAAACTGGAAGCGCAGGATGCAAAAATGGCTCAATTTCAGGCAGAAGTAGATGATTTAGAAGGTCGTATGGAGCAGATACAACTAAACCGCCCCGCTGTTTCAGCAAGCAATCCGAAGGTAAAAACTCCGTCTTTTGACGGCTCTGTTCCTTTCCAGGTCCTTAAGCTACAGTTTGAGAAGACCGATGCAGTGAACAACTGGAATACTGAAGATAAAGTTGCAGCTCTATTCGTAGCATTGAAGGGGCCAACAGCGGAACAACTATTAAGCATTGATGGCCGCTGTAAAACGACGTTACGGAAGCGAACACAGGAAACAAATCTACCAAATAGAATTGCAAAACCGCTGCCAAATATCTAACGAGACTTTGCAGGAGTTTGCTTCGGACATTGAAATATTGCCCCATCTTGCAAAAGCGGACGCACCCGTGGAGTAAACCGAGAGGGTAAAAATCCAGAGTTTTATAAATGGCATACGGGACGTAGAAACGAAGCGAGCGACATATGCAAAACCAAAACCCACATTCGCAGAAACGGTATCACATGCTCTGATTCAGGAAACACCGTCGCTTTTGTGTAAGCCAGTTTTCAAAGCACGCAGTGTGGAAGTGGAAAGGGCAGACAGGGTGAGCACAATATTGGAAGCGCTGAAGGGATCACATCAGTAAAATGATGGAGTTATGAATTGTTTCAAGTGCTGTAACCCAGGTCACATTGTACGTCATTGCAGCACCGGTCCTGGTAGTTCCAACTTGAGTGGCCGTAAACACAAAGCTGGAGGAGATGAGCCAGAGCATCTGGATCGAGAGCTAGCTCCAGCTGTTGAATGTCCTGTGATATCTATCTCGCAAATTCTCGCGCAGTCTTACCGTCAGAAGGAATGTGTATGGCAAAGAGTGTGTACTGACTGTAGATACGGACGCATCTCATTCCTTAATCCGATCTGATTTGGTCAATAGGAGAGTAAAGCCATTACCTGGAGCAAGGTTGGGTACGGTCACTGGCGAGTATAACCAAGTCCAGGGAGAAGTAATATGTGAAGTCTTAAATGGGAAGGTCATGGTTCTACACAAATTCATTGTGGCGGAGATCGTTGATGAAGTCATATTGGGAGAGGGCTTATTAGTTGACCATGGCATTAGGATCGATATGCTCACAGAGTATATTAATTTTGTTCCCATAACATTACCCCGCAACGGCATAAACTAATCGAGCTAGATATAGACTTCTATAATATATCAAAATGATCTGGGCGAAAAAATAAATTCATTTAGCAATGTCCGCCCGTCCGTCTGTCTGTTCGTAAACACGATAACTTGAGAAAATTTTTAGGTATCTTAATGAAATTTGGTATGTGAGTTCCTCGTCAAATTACAGCATGCAAAATTTTTGAATTACCTCCTTTTAAAAGTGGGCGTTGCCAAGCCTATTGTCCAAAATTTTGCTAATTTTCTATTCTGCGTCGTAGGGTCAACCCACCTACCAAGTTTCATCGCTTTATCCATTCATAATGCATTACGCACTTTTTCGGTTTTTTTAAATTTTTGATATCGAAAAAGTGGGCGTTGTTATAGTCCGATATCGTTCATTTTAAACAGCGATCTGAGATGAGCGCCCAGGAACCTACATACCAAATTTCATCAAGATACCTCATAATTTACTCAAGTTACCGTGTTTATGGACGGACGGACGGACGGACGAACATGGCTAAATGAATTTCTTTTTTCACCCAGATATTTTGATATAGTTTATGCCGTTACGGATTACCGTTATACGAACAAAGTTAATATACTCTGTGAGCTCTGCTCAGCTGACTACATTCTAAAGGAAAAACATTTTAAAGGAAATAAGCAGTTGTTAACGCTTTGTTCTTTGCCACCCGGCCTATAGATGGAATGTGCAGAATGACATAAAGTGCAGCCGTCCCGGTTTTTCTTTTGGTCTCTCGTAATTCTAAGCATTTATAGCCTGCATACCCGTTCTTATTTTTTGAGGCATATTCTTTTAGAATGGCTATTCACCAAAGAGGGAATCCATAATTTACGTTCGCTGTAAATACCCAGTAAGAGAGAGAGGGCGATAGAACCCACGTACACCCCGGGATTCTTTTACTTGCATAAAGTCCAACGAGGCTTTCTGCACTCTCCCCTCCAGCTTGAGATTCCACGACAACTTGATGTCTAGAATGATTCCTAGATATTAAATAAGATCACATATTTAAGTATATCCAGAAGCGCCCGATCCATAAAGGAGCTAATTGATGGAAGGCATTTTCCACTTGTTATAACTGTACGCCATTTGCGTAAGTCATTTGTTTGACGAGTCCCTCATCCACCCGCCTGAGCAGTTGGTTGATGAACAGCGTTGACAGCAGAGGTGATAACACTCCATCGTGCGGCGTACTCCTGTAAATTGATTTCGTAGCATCCGACCACCCTCATTGTGAAGTAATCTTCCTGCAATTTAACATGCAACCAATCCAACTGGTTATGACTGGATGTACTTCAACTCAAAATTTGTAGCATCGCTGGGAATGTACCATCTGAGCCCGGCGATTTAAGCTTCGATCTTGGTATCGGTCACCAAGACCGTCAATAACCGCTCCGTGATCGAAGGGTATGTGCTCTTCTGAATCATCTCCCTATCGGAAATATCTGTCGAAAAGCCCCTCAAGGGACTCTTCGCTATAAGGTGAATTTTCCCCGTTCTTTCACTTTATTTTTTCCTGGACTATGTTTGCCTTTGCTAGGACTTTCCTCAATTGCGCTGTTTTGCTGGACCACTTGATATACGCACAGAAACGTTACCATGAGACTCTTTTCGCCACGGAAATTTCACGCTTGTAGATCCACAACAGATCCCTATATTCGCCTCCTCGGCACACTTGACCTTCCGCAACCTTTGTTAGCTTAAACATTTTGTTTACCTGTTTTCTAAGAAAACGCAGCTCATTTCTCCACCATGGCGACTTTGGTTTTCCTCTGAGTATTTTCTAAAGGCAAGATATACGCAGTCATAAGCGTCTTTGTTGGGAAATTATTGGACTACTCAAGTTCGCCTACATTGCCAACTTCTTTAGGTAGTACCAGTTTTGTTTCTACATGTTTCTGGAATTTTTTCTAGTTCGTTCAGCTAGAGTTTCTAAAGGCTGATCCCTTCTCTATCCTCTTTAGGGGATGAACTTCATTGCAGCGAAGGTTGTTTTAAGATGTAGAAAGGTCATTGCCTTATTATTGTACTGCTGTTTTTTAATTTAGAAAAGTAATATTGCATCTACATATAAAGCCGAGCTCGAAATGAAAACCAATTTGATTTGCGCACAAAAACAATAACAACTAAAAACTAATAAATACGATAGAACAGTGCGTGCAGCTCACCCAGAATGCTAACATGAATATATTTATGCAATTAGTTGACCTGCATCAAATAAGATTAGTCCGGGATGCGTCTGGGAATAGTCGTGATAGTGCGATATATATTTCTTTTCTTGTTTTTCTTACGTTTGCCTTACCAATATGGTATTTTTTGTTGTTATGCTTTTTGTTGGTATCAAACATTTTGATTCAAGTTGCTTCTTCTTGATAATTTCCAAGGCGAATTTATACAAAGTAATGGCAAAGCGAATTAAGCCCAATTCGCCGTGCAGAAGAATCTCAAGTCAAAAGAAAGTTGGCATTGTATGGAAGATTACCAAGAAAAAGCAATCAGCTGATGGGATAACAGCACCTGGTATTTAATTCGCCTTAATAATTTCCAAACAACTTCTTTGTACAACAATATGTCGGACAATCGAAATCTATACAAATTTTCTTTTGATTTGACACTCACGTATTGGGTTGAATTCGCTTTGCCTTTTATAGGTATTGTTAAAGCCTGTGAAAACACGGCGCTCAGGACTGCCACGGAATGTCTTCCAGAAGACAGTGAGGCGAAAATACTCTCCATAAAGCAGAGATATGAAATATTGAACAAACAGGGCATCCCTACAGACATCTGATTGAAGAGGACTCGACGCAGGAACTTAAGAAGTCATCTACGTTAGCACAATGAAGAAATCCGGCATTTAAGAAGTCAGCCTTATGGAGATAAATAGCTTTAAAAGGCCCTCAGAGACATCCACACGAAGTCGTCGGATTATTATGCCAACAACTGCGGTGAACTACGTTCTCCAAAATAAATATCCTAAACTCGCAGTTGAGGTAAGCAACTTCCACAGGGAGACTTGCGCCACTCTAGTTAAATTTCAATCTGAATACGGGATAATGGGTTAAACTCTTACTTATTCAGATAGAACCCCGAAATATCCAATATATGACCTGCTTGAAACGTGTCGCCACATGACATCAACCATATTTTCTATTGCAGTTCGGAATCAATGCCTCTAACACCCTTACTTCTTTGTAACAATCCTGTGGAAACAACAAGTTTCCTCGGAGTCCCACTTGATCGAAATTGATGACAATTTGTGAGTGATCTCATTCATTGGATGGAGAAGCACTGCTGCGACAACAACAACTAGAAAGTCACGGCAGTGACATGTACACAATTAAATTTGTATTTAATAATAAAACTCCTGGCACCTGATTGGGGTTCTTGCTTTTGGTCGTCAAAAAAATTCTGATAACACTATGGGTACACTCAGTATATGTGAGGTCTTTTCATCTTGCCAGTCAACCTAACCTTCTCCATTTTTAAGAAAATTATTCCTATGACTAATGAAGCAAGGGTGCTCAAAGGATTTGAATAACGAAGCCAAACGACTATAACGTTAGTCAAAAGTACAACACCTGCCTTGCCGGAATAACAACAATAAACTCCGTGTTATTCTACCGATCGAATTGGTTGTTGTTGAGAGCCAGCCGGAGCCAATAGAGCCATTACGTAGGCACCCTAGATTTAAAGTGTGACTGAAAGCATTGCGAGGGAACAGAATTAGAACTACTACTGTCTCTTGGTGCGTTAGTTCAGAGCTAGTTCCGAACTAGTGCGATTTGTTGCTGGCAATATACACCCACTTATCCATACATAATAATATATTGACATTTTTATACAAAAGCAATTATTTACCATACTTTGTAGCATTAGTGCTTAGGATAACAAAATAACACAATTACAATAACAAACAAATGGCTTAGTAAATTTATTTATCTTTAAACATATTCAACCCATTGAAAGTATAAGGAATGCGTGCTTAAGATAAATATACATTCACTATATGAAAGATGCCCAGTCAACATTTTTGCTTGTTGTGCCGAGCATACACATAAAACATATATACCCATCAAAAATTGGCATAAGCTGTTTTAAGTAATATGGACAAGGCTCCAGTCTAAATACTGAACGTAAGCCCTACATTCGAATGATAATGTACCTAAAGAGATATTGCTGCTTAGCAGGTTGATGACAAACATCAAATGATCAAAAGAACCCAAAAGGAAGCTGTAGCTTAACATCGCAGTATCCGCGCTATTGTATGGATCCGAGCTGTGAACAAAATTACCTCAGACCCACTGTAAGGTACTAACTTTTGTTTTGTTCTTTGCTCTGAGACTGCACTCAAACAACTTTTTTCTAAAATGGGAATGATTTTTCGCCATAGAAATTTCTTTCTCAAAACAAAGGAATTTTTCAAAAAACAAGGAAACCCGTCTTTTATACATGAACATTTTCTTCAATTCAGGAAAGGTCAGTCACATTTTCCAGTTCTTAGGAAGTTTTTTTGTGAGTGTAGCATCCGATAATTGCACAGTAACGGGATTAGCCGTACAAGTGATATCCATAAAAATCGGTATAGATTTATTGGTACTGGAAACACGAGAGTTATAGGAATTAAGAATGCCGAAGGATCAAGAGCGCATGAAAATCGGTAACCAAGAAAGCAAGAAAGGAACGTTATGACTGTAGCAGGACCGCTTGAAAACTAAACAACCGACCAGAGAAATAGCGAAATTAATGACAGATGTTAGTTGATTCAAGTGGTTGCCAGTGCAATTGATAGCTCCTCCAATCAAATCGTCAACCTCACATACCCGTAGCTAGTCCTGCTTAGTTAGCTGTCGAGATTCTGATGACTCCAAGTTCCGCACAGAAGGAGAACGTTTGATAGCCTGAAAGGTTTAACGTGATTACATCAAATTATTTCCGGTTTTATCAAATCATTAATGCTGCTATTTTCTGGGACATGCCGGATCAATATCCGGCAAAGGACCATCAACATCGATAAAACTATCCAACACCTTTGGGAAATCTTCTTTTCGCTCTTAAAAGAATAATCAGACTGATGTAAAAGCATGAAGTACACCATAGGCACCACAAAACATGTCGGCGCAGAATAAAAACGACGAAATTCCTTAGTGCTTTCACGGGATGCGGATCAGCAAGATGCAACTTCTTTGAATGCTCGTAATATAGCCAGAACCGAAAAATAGTCGGGCAAAGCTTCGGCGTAATCACAGTCTATATGCTAAAGAGCGGATATGCGGAACCTGGGAAAACAGCATGATTTAAAATATTGTTACCGGGAGGCGCTACGACTCAAAAACGTAGTCTCACTAGTTCTTTAATTTGCTAATGATCTCGGTTTTCCAAAGATCTTATAAAGTAGTAATACCGGCAACGGTAATGATAGCTGACACGCCTATCGTAGAACCGTATCGCAGCGATAATATGATTCGAGAAAGTGAAATCGCTTCTTATTCAAAGCGAATCCATTGTGTTCACTGGGTATATTATAAACAGTCCATACACACACATACATATATGCTAATGCAGCATACATGTATATGTGTACGCTTATTTAGATGCTGAGAAATTTATTTTGTTTGCCAACAACTTGTTGCACTTTTACTGTACATCAGCAATGCCACGCCACCATAACCGCTGTCATTGCCATCAACAGACACACCAACAGCATCGTCAAAGTTGGTGCAGCTGCGGTCGACAAGTGTAATAAGCGCTCTTAGCCTAACAACTTCCACTTAATTAATTTTTATGGCTTCGCACGCTTCATAAACAGTTCAAAAGGCAAATAAATATGCCACGAAGAAGTGTCGTAAGGAAAACAAAAGCACACATATGTATCTTCATCTAGCACTTGATATTAAAATGTTTGTTTGCCTTTCATTAATGATATCTTGATCATAATATGGAATGTTGTTACTCATCAACAGCGATTGGATCGGTGGTAATGCGTTCGCTAACTCCCTTGCTTCATATGGATTTGGAATGCATGAATTTTACTTCATCATCAATATGTATTAATTGACGCTGGATTTTGGACGTTGTGTACAAAACAGGACAATCATCTCCTCTTGGCGATAAATGACTCCAATTAAAAAGACCAAGCAAAGTACCTAGTCCTACAACTGCCGAATTCCAGTGTCGAAAAGATTAACTTCAAGGCTAGAACATTTTCATTTATTCGCATATCTTGCGGTAGTGACTGGAGGGAAGAACTTTTAGGGACCTTAGTATTTTTATGTCCGATTCATATCCCAGGTCAAATAGACTTCACGCTTGTTGCTTCTAGATGTGACAGTTGGAGTCCTGATCTGGCAAGCACAAGGCACGAAGAAGAACCACCCCAATCGTTTCATCCTGCAACGCGAACGTCCTACATATGCTATAACTCACGAGGCCCAATTGAGTTGCGTATGGCGCCAGAAAGCGCCTACAGCACGTCTACAGTGTACTCTTTTTAGTGATAATACTAACTTTTATAATCTAATGTCGTGATGAACATGATTTTCGACACTTTTTAGCCTGGCGCTTGGTTTCCCACCTTTCCTGCTTAGTTGATTATATACTGTTCCTTCTCTTTTTTATATCGCTTAATCTGACACTGAGTCAGCTCATCCGCTGTTGTGTTATTGTCTATTCCCGTATGACCGGATACGAGATTACTTCTTGAGAATATGTATACTCTAACATATATCTAGAAGTATTACAGTGCGAGATTACAAATTTATTGTTAGCTTGGCTGTCAACATATAAGTTGACCCGACTGAAGTTTATGATATTTTTCTCTAGGGTTTCTACTATTTTAGTCACGGCTTATACTTCTGACCAGATTCATTTCTTCGGAGCCACCGGTGTACACGTTTATCGCCTCTTCCGCCATTTGAGCACATTTAAGCTAAAATTCTAGCTCTATTTTAGCTCCAATATCAACAGCAAAGCACAGGCGCGGAATCTGGTAGTCTCTTCGCCTAAAAGCGCTAGCACTCAAGTTGCCCCCTTTGTAACCCCGCCCCCCCTCAGGTCATCAGGTGCGGAATCTGGTAGTCTCTTCGCCCAAAAGCGCTAGTGCTCAAGTTCCCAAACCCCCCCCAAGGTCAGCAGGTGGAGCTTTTATAATGATATACGGTGCAAGTTGCCGAGGTTGTTTTCAGGTGTACCTTTATACTAAGCACTGATACCCCGTACAGCCCCTGGTTAACGTTACCGGTACATCCGATTCCAAATGCTCAGGCATGGTGGTAATTGGTTTATAGCCAGCGTCTGCGGCAAAGAGGATAATACCCTTCTCTGTGACGCTACCAAAGCATAAATAGTCTTCCCGAGCGATGTGAATCTGATAACCGATTTAAAGAGGCCTAATTTATAATAGAAAGTCGCCTTGTTGTTGTTTCTTTTTTCTAACTGCGCATATCTCTTCCTTTGAAGTCGCGACAAAACTTTTAGCCTTATATACTGGAATTTTGCGATAGCGTCCTTTTTTCTCCGTTCATCGCGAAATATCTGGTCTTAGTAGTTATTCTTCCATACTATCAGGAACCCCAGAGTGTCCGCAAGGTAAGGTACTAAATGAGTCAGGTCAAAATTGTCAGCTGAATGTTGAAATATGACCATATATCGAGGCAAAGACAATGAGATTTACCCCCCTTCCTCTGCTTCTTCTTGTACCGATAAGGGGACTCCCCTAAAAATTTAAGGAGTTTTATCGATGTTGATGGTTCTTTGTCGGATATTGATACGGTACGGTGTGAAAACTAGCATCATTAAGATATTAGGGCGACCCTCTCGGGAGCGATTTAATGTGACAACGATGGACCTTGCAAGGCATCTAACACAATCCTTCCGTATGGAGAGTGGGGTTCATTGCATTGGAGAATATATAAATTACTTATGTATTGGCATAAAGAGTCGCCCCAAATTCAGCGGTTTGTTCCGATTTATGTTAAACCTACAGAAACTTGGGTATCCAAGCAGAAAACTGATTTATCTGCCCCGTCTTACATGCAAACTAGGGCACATCTCCGTAAGCACTATGAGACGATTTGCATACAATAACACTGCCGTTTAACAAAGAAAAGTTTGACAAGATCCTCAGAATCATTCACGTACATTCGATAAATTCTTATGTCAAGCAATACTAGGTAATACCCGTGTTCAGAGTTCAATATCGAATTACTGCAGGAAAGTAGCCCATGCAGTCGCGGGTAACTCTAGCTCAACTTCATTCCAGATATAGTAATACGTTAGACTTTTACTTATCCATAATCAACACCGACTTATGTAACGCATATCATGCAGGTAATGTGTTCCCATATGACACCAACCATCTTTACAATTGCAACGTGGAATTAACGCCTCTAGTACTAATATGTATATAATTCAATCCTTTTAAACTGACACCTTCCTTGGATTTACTTTAGTGTATATGACAACTGAGTGAGTGATCCAACCTATAGGATGGGGCCAGGCACTGCTAAAAGAAGAAAAATAATGCAGGACTGCTTTTTTACCTTTCGAGCCTTAGGGTCTGTGGACTTTAATTTCCTCTTACCAAAGTCATGCTTTAATGGCGGGTATATTCAAGTCTCTAAGTCGCTGGCGTGATCCGCTGTAAGATGAGACATAGTAAACCTCCATGTTCCCCTAAGCCGAGTATGCTGGAGCGTTCGTGTTGCTGTCACCTCT
Source organism: Eurosta solidaginis (assembly GCF_040869045.1). Classification (NCBI taxonomy): domain Eukaryota; kingdom Metazoa; phylum Arthropoda; class Insecta; order Diptera; family Tephritidae; genus Eurosta; species Eurosta solidaginis. The sequence goes on along the minus strand of NC_090319.1, from coordinate 340,184,109 downwards.
CTTTCTGGAACGTTCCAAAGTACCATTTGGGTTGGTTACGTAAGAATCGTCCACGTTACTCCAGCGTCATAACCATAAACTCTTATGTTTATGTCCCCATCTTAATACGCTATTTATCTGCTCTTCTGAGACCCCTTGCATGCTTAAGAGTCTTTGTTATCGGTTATAGTCAATGATGCCAACAAAATTTCTAATTAAAGAATTAAACCTTCGAAATCACCACATAACAATATGAAGTATGTTTCTAGAACAAAAGGGCAACACTGGTCATGCATTTAATTTCCAAATAAGCAATTCTCGCTCTGTTTCATTACTAATTTCGCATGAAAATGTTATTAGGAATGACAGCTGTGTGTCACTATACTATAACATAGAACGCATGAAACAATGGAGTGCTTATTGGAATAACAATAAAAACAAAGACCGGAATTGCAGATACATACATAACCTCAAACATTTTGAGAATATCTAATATGTGGCAAACTGAATTTTCACATTCACTTGACATTATCATTTTTTGCAGCAGACCGCCCGCTGCTATTGGCTTTATTTTAGCATTAAGAGGCGACGAACTGTAACTTATTATTTCGGTTTAGATTTCTGCGATTCGTAAAATGTTTGCAATTTGTCACGTGGCACACACGCAGTGAGCAAAATTAAATTGGCAGTAGACCAATGTGGAATTTCTATGAAAAAACAAAAACCGGCAAAAGCCAAAATATTAATGTATGCAAGAATAAAAATAGAAAGAAAATATCAAAATTAAATAAATAAGTGTGTTAGCGAATTTCTGCAATTCCTTCATACATGCAATGAAATTTGTTTGATGTCATACTTGCATGCATACGCAGTTATAAACGTCACATACCGGTATACGTATACTTGCTGTGTACTGTGGGATATTTGCAGCAAGTTTGCCACAATGTCTGATTTCTAGTACCGAAAAGCTCTGTGGTATATACTTTGTAAATTGTATGTCGTAGTAAATTTAGAGAGCCCAAGTTCAGAAATAAGCGAACATTATAGGAAAGGAAAGGAACAGAAGGGAAAGGAAAGAAAGGAGCCAGACAGGGGAGAGGAAATGAAAGATTGAAAGTCAAAACCGAAGCCAGATCCAAACGAACGACGATTATCAATTTTTTATCGAAGTGCTTGTGATGTAGGAAGGATATGGGCGTGTTATCCATTTCTTATCAACGAATATTTTTTGACTATATGAAGGGCTCAGGACCAAAAAGATCTAAGTGACATTTTTTTTTAAATTGAGTTATACCCATATTTATATATTTAATATAGTGTCTATTTGTTGACAATGCGATCCAAGCCATTTTGGACATTTTAGTGCCATATATTTGCCAGGCCAAAAACGTACTAAATTTTATTGCATTAATAATTGGAGCCAAAAGGATCTAAGTGCGCTCCTCTAAGCAATAAAATTTAATTGCTCGGCCAAGAGAACATGCAGAATTTTTTCAAATATGCAGTTTTGTAGCCAGTAAGTAAGTTAATCTTAGTTTTGTAAAAAATTTCCCTAAATTTGGCAATTTTTTTCTTGAGTTATACCCCATAAGAATTTTTTAACGTAATTTTTTTATATGGAAAAAAGTCCTTATCCTCGTAAAAAAAAAATTGCCAAAAATCAGCGATATATTCTACGAACTTAAGTTTAGCACTTTATTACACTAAAATTAAACGGGCTACAAAACTGCATACTCGAAAAAATTCTGCATGTTCTTTTGGCCGAGCAATCAACGTTCGAAATTTTATTGCAATCATTTTTGGAAATTTTTGCAATAATTTTTGGAAATTTATAGTTATTTTCCATCTGCGGTAAACAACCTTTGAATTAGTTGACTAACCTGCATTCATTTAGACAGGAATCATTTCAAACGCATTTACCCAGAATTTACAATAAGTAATTTACATTAACCTTAATTATCTCAATTCAACGCGGATGTTACTTAGATCCTTTTGGTTCTAAGCCCTTCATATATATTTTTTTATGAAAACGTTATGAATGTGCCATACTGCAAAAAGGCAGTCAAGTGGAATCGGAGAAAATTGAATTTTTTATTTCGGAAATTTTACGTTTTTTCAAGTAAATATCAAATTTTAAATCATGTTTTATCCCTCAATGTAAACTTTCAATAAGTACTGGTTAAGGTAACGTATAAATTGTAGTCGCAGAAATTTGTTCACATTAAAATTCCTAAAAGGCAGTAAGCGAACTTTATTGCCTTTTTGCTGTGAACGGCTGTATAGATTTGCTATCGGAGCTTACAAATTGGTTATAGGCCTGGTATCTATTTGCTATCGAATATATTTCGATTTATAGTCCAAAAGAGATCAATAACTTATCGATATGTTAACAAAACGTTATTCATATACATATTTTTGTCGAAGAGTAACCAATTTGCTATATATAATATATATAATTATCGCTTTGCTATCGATTTTGTATAAAAAAATTTTCGATTTTATATCATAAAGTTATTAGAGTGTTATCGGTTTGTTACGAAATCGTTATCGACAACTCATCGGCTTGTTATAACAGATACCGATAAAGATTCAATATAAAACTGATGACACATCTGTTACCCGTCGATAGGAAGCCGATGAGAAATCTATTAGAGGCACCTTTTTGACTCTACTATAATAAGTTATCGACCAATTTCGCAAATTTAAAAAAAATATATGTGTATTTCTTTTTTTTGGTAAAAATTATGATGGGATACATGAAGTCTTTTTCGAGTTATGTCTTGAGTACGGTTGTAATGCCGCCATTCCAAGCAGAAACGAGTGGAAGAGAAACCCGGGAATAAGGGACGACGACATCCAAATATACACTGACGGCTCGAAGATGGAATCGGGAGTAGGGGCTGGAGTTTTCTCTGAGTCCCAAGATTTGTCAGCATCATTCAGACTCCCATCGCACTGCAGCGTGTTTCAAGCAGAGATCCTCGCAATTTGGCAAGCCTGCAAATCACTGGAGGGCTTGAATGTAGCTGGTAAAGTTTGCATCCTGTCGGATAGCCAAGCAGCGATAAAAGCGCTTTCTTCGCCATACATTAACTCAAAATTAGTGTGGGCTCGTAAGCGACTCATATCCCAGTTATCCACCAATCTAGAACTACGTGTTATCTGGGTCCCGGGTCATAGGGGGATATAGGGTAAAGAGAAGGCCGACGAGCTAGCACGCAGGGGCTCGTCGGAGATGAACGAGGAAATAACCAGTGTCGAAGTAGGCATACCTTTAGCAGTAGCCAAGGGGAATATCCAAAGCTTCTACTTGAAGAAAGCACACACAAAGTGGAATAACATCACCACCTGTACAATATCAAAATCCATTTGGCCAAACTATGATGGAAAGAGGACGAGAAGTCTTCTGAACAAATCCAGGGATAACATACGCAAACTGATAGCAGTCTGCACCGGTCATTGGGCAGTAGGTACGCATGCGGAAAAGATGGGCATTCCGTATAACGACTACTGCAGAAGCTGCAAAGATCCAAATGCCAAGGAGGCAATAGAACACTTTATGTGTAAATGCCCGGCTCTAGCTAGAGCCCGGCTAAGGTTCCTTGGAAACCTGTTTCTAGAAGACCTCAGAGGGATATCTGTGATAGTAATCCCGAATATTTTTAATTTTATCAACAACTCTGGCTGGTTGTAATACATTAACCGTAACATTCCGTAGGTTTTTAGACGAGTTACATGACATCAAAACGGCTTTAAATAGCTCCTTGGGCCACCAGGGTCGCAGCCATTTCACCTACCTACCTCGAAGAAGTTTCTCCAGGACTCCAACTTAGCCCTCCTTAATTATGACTCATAGATACATAACATTGGGAGTCCTCAGTCTGGTTTTAGTTTACTCCTCCTGTCATCGTTAAAACGTCGTATACTGGAAGCCTCGACGCCGTGTATTATCCTAACTGGCCACGATGGATACAGCGCAACGTTCCTCCCTCTCCCTGCTCAAAGGGGTTGCCTGCGCAGTTCACAGCTTCTTCAACCCAAATTCCAAACTCACATACTTCACATACATAATAACTTAATATCCGGAAAAGGACCGTCAATAAAACTCACGAAAAGAGGGCAGCCCCCTCCGGGAAGTTTACGGTTTTCATATCATATATCGTTTGGCAAGCACTACGAGTGTATTTCTACCATGAAAAGCTTCTCAGTGATAACTCATCTGCCTTGTAAATGCCGTTCGGAGTCGGCGTAAATCTTATAGGTTCCGTCCCACCAATTTGTAAGAAAAATTTAAAATGAGCACGACGCAAATTGGAGAGAATCTTTCATAAAATCTCTTTCGAGATTATCGCGCCTTGTATTGATTAACTTTTTAACCACAATAAAGTTGCCAATTTTGTGCGCCTGGGATATTTAAATGCGATTTTTGCGAAGCACTGCTCATCAAAGAAAAATTGGATGAACTTGTAGTTGGAGAAGGTGTGCTCCGAAAAAGCTTCCATCCTGATATCAGAGTAAACAGATCTTCCGAAACAAGGGTGAGGTCGAACACCATCTCCATAACGTCAGTAATGAAAGTAGGATAATTATCTGATATACAAATACATAAACTCTCGTTGAGAGAAAAGGGGTAAATACCCGATAAATTGGTTATATGTGGTAAAATTTGGTAAATACCTAGATATTTACCCAAAAGAAGATTTGTCCTATAGATACTGGTGGGTATTTATCCATTGCACTATTGGTTGAATTCGTTTTAATCTGTAATTCAGCGTTTTTGAAAAATCTGAACTCCGTAATGCATGCCGTTTTTTTTAGTTTACCCAGCAAACATTTTAAGTCAAAAACAAAGCGCGAAAAAAATATCTAAATCGGAGCATTTACAGTCGTTATGAGCTAATTTGTGGGGCCGGAATTAATGTGTATGCATTCTAGCAATAGGCGTCCTATATGAGCCTGTTAGCATATATCATTTCAGCCTAAATAAGAGTCCGATATGGATCATAAGAGGATTTTAAACAGCTCATATTTAGCCTCTACTGGAACTCTTTCTGACATTATTCATAGCTTTAATGCACTCTCATTTTATGACACCTAATTGGGCTATTTATAATGCATCGTCAGTGCTTATCGGAGACATATAAGGTTTGAAATGCCAACACAAAGCGCGGCAGTTTAGGCGGTCACATAAAAAGAAATCAAAATATTTGTATTTTTAAGATTTAGATGACTGTGGAGAAGCGTCCATGAGCGGAAAAACTTCGATTACAACACAAAAAAGTAATAGCAAGGGTAACAATAATGTACAAATGTAATTACTTTTTATTAAAATTTAAAATTCTCGTAATAAAATATCAATAATTGTAAAATGGGTGTGACACCTACCATATTAAGTAGAATAAAATGAAAAAGTTCTGTAGGGCGAAATCAAAAGCCCTTGGAATCATGGCAGGAATACTGTTCGTGGTACTACATATATAAATAAATTAGCGGTACCCAACAGATGATGTTCTGGGTCACTGTGGTCCACATTTTGGTCGATATCTCGAAAACGCCTTCACATATACAACTAAGGGCCTTTTAAAATCCTCATTAATACCTTTAATTTGATATACATATCGTACAAACACATTCTAGAGTCACCCCTGGCCCACCTTTATGGTGATATCTCGAAAAGGCGCCCTCTTATAGAACTAAGGCCCACTCCCTTTTAAAATACTCATTATCACCCTTCATTTGATACCCATTGAACATTTGAACACATTCCAGGGTTACCCTAGGTTCATTTTCCTACATGGTGATTTTCCCTTATTTGACAGAGGATGAAAGAAAATCGTTCCAAAAAACGTTGGTCTACAATTTGGTCGATATTTCCCAAACGAATGTGATAGGGAATTAAAAACCACTTATAAACCATCTACGAAACCCAACGAAACCAACGCAGCTAAGCTCTCAGCTGAGTATGTAATGTTCGGTTACACCCGAACTTAGCCTTCCTTACTTGTTTGGTTTAAACTGTTTTGTGATTTTTTTGTTCAAATACTTAAGAAATTTAAACCGAGTAAGATTAAAAAATCTCAATAGTAGTTTGAAAAGTTTCCAATATAGAAGAAAAAAGTTAAAAAAAAATTGCTTGAACCGAGTTGTGGTTTAAAATTAAGGCTCATAATTTTAACCATGTGGCAATTCTACCCGTGAACTAATGATGAAAGCTTCTGCTTTGTCTGCAAGGAACTCAAATGGGTGTGAATCCAAATATGAACTCTTTTTTGATTGAATATATTTTCTGTCATATTTTCTTCTTATCAGAATCCAGCCTCCAAATTCCAACTTTCGATAACGCAAACAGCTTAGCTACAACACTTTTACATAGGACTTAGACGGTTATTGGGGATGGAATTCTAGCTTTAACGAAGGCTGGAATTTAGAGGCAGCTTTTGAATGTCAGTACACGCTTAGTAAATATAAAGAGCTTAGCAAGAAAATCAATGTTTACATGATACCTTATTCCAGAGAAACAACTAAGCAAATTAATAAAGTCGTTAGAAGCAAAACTTATGGCCTCAATATTTTGCGAAATCAACAATGACAAACATACGCAAATCTCACAGTACACATTACCACATGGTAGGTATTTTGTCAATATGAATAAAATTTGAAACAACAGCCAAATAGTTTTAGCGCATTTGTTTAACTCGGCGCCACACCAACTTCCGTGCGGCGTGATTTAGATGTTTGCTTACATGGCTACAATCAATTTTTCAAAACATTTGCAGCTCATTTTCTATTTTGCTGTCGTTTTGATTTCATTTTACTTTTTTTTTGCCGCTACCCTCCTATTGTGCTCATATATTTTCTTATAGTAATTCAACTATCTTTTACCGCCTTTCATCTTCCCTATTCAATTTAGCGGACACAACCTAAACGGACATAATTTAGTGCTTTGAAAATTTTTTTTATTTGTCGCTGAGTTGGCGCAAATGCGAAACCATTTATCTAAAAAAATATGTGTTTACAAAAAACAGTTACTGTTTATAGAGAAAAAAAAAAAAAAAACAAAAAAAAAAACCAACCAAAAGAAAACAGGCGCGCGTAACAAAAACTAAATTGCAGCATTGGAAATGATCAAACCCCAAATCATTTAAAAGGAGAAAAAAAATGTCATGAAAAAACAAAACCAATTGGGGGCGCAACGCAAATGTGACAAATTACTGTCCACGCATTGCTGAAATTTCCTTAATGGATAATCTCGGCTATTAGCAAGCTGTATTCAAGAAGCTCGTCAGTTAAAAGGAATTGAAATTTTACTTAACCTTAAAAAAATTGATATAATTTGCGAAGCGCATTATCATTCACCCGAAAATGTTATGTCATGTAGCTAACGCTCCTCTATGTTTCGAGATCTACAACGAAACGACTTCAAATTCATGGGCTCAGGAGCGCTTAAGTACGATGCGTGGAAGGTATTAAATAAACAATAAATGAAGCAATAATATTATGTAATGCAAGTTCGCACATCCGCCGTGCGGCCGCCGTGTTGTGATGGTAGCATGCTCCGCCTACCAGACCGAAGATCCTGGGTTCACGCCACAGGCAAAGCAAAATAAAAATTTTAGAAACAAGTTTTTTCAATTACAAAAGAAAATTTGTCTAAGCGGGGTCGCCCTCGGCAGTGTTTGGCAAGCACTACGAGCGTATTTCTGCAATGAAAAGCTCTCAGTGAAAACTCATCTGCCGTGCAGATGCCGTTCGGGGTCGGCATAAAAACAAGTAGGTCCCATCCCGACAATTTGTAGTGAAAATTTAAAAAAAGGAGTACGACGCAAATTGGAAGAGAAGCTCGGCTTAAAATCTCTTGGGAGGCTGTCGTACCGTACATTTGTTTTATGTTCTCACATCAAGAACTGTCTCTTTTAAGGCACTTAAATTGTAAATCTTCAGTTTTCAGAAAAAAAGTAAGAAAGTCTTAGTTCGGGTGAAACCGAACATTACATACCCAGCTCTGCACTTGAAATGCTGTTGTTGTTTGCTTTGTGTGGTTAATTGTATTATAAGGCTGCGTAATACTGTTTTCACACAGATACTTAATGATCTCATTTCACCTTCTAATAAAATCGTAAATTTTTTGCTTTCACACAGAAGTAACTGCTCGATTAGTATGAAGGATGAGACAGACAATCATGGCGGAACGATACAAGGTGGCAGCATGGTGACATACCTACAAACAAAAAAATTCCATGTACTTGTAAATTCGATGGACAAATGTCAAAATCGTACTGCGCCGGTAGTTTATGTATCAAATCAAATAAAAAAGGTTATAATCAGCTGTTCGATGCGTCCACCTTGTATCGTTCCGCCATGTAGACAATGACATTTACTTTGACAAATGACATTTTTAAGCACTGAACACACCAAAAACTAAGAAGCGGAAACGGAAGCGGAACGCTGCCAACAGAGTTGCATTGTGCTTTTGACTTCATTAGGCATTCGATTAGCTACTAATGAAATAATTATAGATTCCAATTTTGTAGGGAAGATTGAGCTCAATAAGCGTCTTAATGTAGAAACTGCCTTTATTATTCAATAAGCCGTCTGTGTGAAAACAGTATAGTAATACATAAATGGTTCTATTCTGAGCTCATTTTCGTTCAAACGAAGCAAGAAGGATACAGAGGCTACCACCAATAAACTTAAGCGTGTTTAATACAGCTTAACAGTTATAGCTACAAAGAAAATGTGTATGCCACATTTCGTTCGGGTTGGGAAATTTTTTTCGACTTAGGCCATTGAAATTATTTCGGAAAGAGTAACAGAAAAGAGGCGTGCCCATTTTCAAATTTGTTTAAGTTTTGTTCATAGCTCAACCATACCACTACTGATAAATACCGTAGAGTTATTGCAAACTTTGTTAAGGTTTTACCTTTAGAAAAGGTGGGCGTGGTCTTTAACCGATTTAGATTATATTCACTAAGTCTATATAACTTGGCAATGAGTGTCACTGCCAAATTTCAATGTAATACCTTTAACGGCGTTTGATTTACGGCTTGTTAAACTTCCAAATTTTCTTCTTCTAAATGTGAATGGTGCCACGGCCATATTCCAAAATTTTTTGGAGTTTATGTTTTGCTTCATAAAACCAATCCACCTACCAAATTTTATTAGCTTGACGGTATTACTTTTTTAATTATCTAATTTTTTTCATTTTTCTAAATTTTCGATATCGAAAAAGTGAGCGTGGTTATCGTTCGATTTCGCGCATTTTCAATACCAATCAATTCTAGGTCGAGATATGTCAAGTTATCATGTTAACGGACGGACAAAAGGACGGACGGACGGGCAAGGCTTAATCAAATTTTGTTTCGATACTGATGATTTTGATATATGGAAGTCTATATCTACATATATCGATTCCTTTATACCTGTACAACCAACCGTTATCCAATCAAGTACAGATGGGTATAAAAATGTGAATACCATGTACTCGTGATGTTCTTTGTGTAAATATAAAGCCATACCTCTAGAAAAATTGTATTTTTTTTTATTAATTTGAGCTCTCCCAGGGCCCTGCAAAAATCGTTGGATCATGTGGTCCACTGGAGTACTTACCATTATACTCCACTGTAATGCAGCAATGGACCAACTCATGTTTCTACACGAACATATTGTAAGCCGATCATTGCTCGTTTTTAACGATTGTAATCACTGCACGATGTTTATTGGACGGTGGGTACTCCATGGATTACTCTGATGTAATGCGGAGCTGGAGTATATGGTCCCGTCCTAGGACATCGCAATGTTAATTGGACCATATTTTTTGTATGAATTGTGGTTAATTTTGAAGCACTCGGTTGGTCCATAGTGAGTACTCCATACATGCAGGCATGGAGTACTCGCGATTTTTGCAGGGGGATTGCAGTTAAACCACACAAAGGTAACTTTTGGAGACGATTTTCGTCGGCTTTTGTATCGGTCATAACCGATACTGACTAATTATTGTTTTACTATCGGCTTATTTTCGATAGCGACTTATTACCGGCGAGGAATCGCTTTGTTGTGGTCTTGCTATTACCGAGTCTTCAGCTTCTAATTGGTTTCTTCTCGACTTGTTAGTTGCCGATTAGAGATGTAGAGTCGATTTTGTATTGAAGTTTAATCGGTATCTGTTTCAAAGCAAATCGTTGAGTCATCGACAATAAAAAGATAACACGCCGATAGCAAATGAGTAACGATGCGACAAATCACTAACATTTCAATAACAAATCGATAGCTTTTCGATGACTAGTCGATAATAAGCTGATAGCAAATCGATAACACTGCGATTAAAAATCAATAACTGTTTGATAACGAATCGACAGTTTTTCGATAACAAGTCGATACGTTTTTTGGCAGCATGTCAATAATTTTTAAATAAATGGTTTATAACGTTAACATCGATAACACATCGATGAGTTTTCGAATTTTAGGCCGAGCTCCACTTCGAACTTGCTCCGTGCTCCTTTTTTAATTTTCCCCTACAAAAAGATGGGACGGGACTTACATGTTTTATACAAACCACTGGCGAAGGCCGACTCCGCTTGGATAAAGCTTTCTCTAATCGAAAAAACATATTTCAAAATTTTGATGTTACTTTGCTTGGTACGCGAACCCAGCTCGTTCGGTTCAAAGTGATCTTTTTGATAACATATTGTTAAATTTTCGATAAAGAATCGATAACTTTTCGATAACATGTCAATATCTCTTTGATGGCAAATCGATAACATGCTGAAAACAAATTGGGTACACTTCGATAAGAAACCGATAATTTCTTGATAACAAATCGCTGAGTTTTCGATAGGAATTCGCCAATTTTTAACAATCTAATCGGCAAACCTTTTGATATCAAATCGAGAACTTTTCGATAGATATTTGACAAATTTTCAATAACATATTTACTTCAGATTAGTTAAAAAAAAACGATAGTTTTCCGATAGCAGATCGATAAATGCTCGATAACTTTTATGTAATAAATAAATAACTTTGATAACATATCGATACATTTTTGATAAGTAATCGACAATTTTTCGATAACAAATCGATACGTTTTCGATAAAAAACCAATAGGTAAGAATGAACTGGGAGGTCAATAAAAACCTAATATAGGCTGAACGTGTCCATAGCGTTACCAGAATTTCTTTGACGGCCAAACACAATAACTCCAATCAGCTGCCAGTACTTATGTTATAGAATAACTCCGTCCTCCTGGCAAACGCTAGAAGCTTTCTAGGACCTAACTTAATTGCTGTGTGAATTTCTGCTGCTTTCTTCACGGCTATTATTTCCGCCTATAAGACACTACAGTAGTCTGGCAACCTTTATGATCTACTTATTTCTGAATCGACACAGGAAACAGCAGAGCCGACTCATTCCGTTAATTTGGAACCATCGTTATACACGTGTCATTTGTGTACCCTGATCTCAACCCTCCGACTCAATTATAGCTTGCAGTTCTCTCTCGAGGCTCCATCACGGGACCATATATTCCGTTTTCCTGATATAAGATGGCGCTGTATTGCCATGAACACACGACCTGCACCAAAGCTGCCTTCAGACTTTAAGCCTTGCTGCAGTAACTAACGATATAGTTCTGGTCATAAATCAATGATAATCTGCATACCCATTCTAGATTTTTGGTATGGGTACTTTTTTGTGTGGCTGTCCACCAAACAATGAACCCATAGTAAAGTATAGGTTTGACAATTACCGCATATACCCTGGGGGTTCGTCCACGTGCATCTTAGTATCCTCTTGCATGCATAGAATGCCGCGGAGGCTTTCTTTGCTCTCTCCTCTACATGAATTTTCCACGACAACTTATTATCTAAGTACAAAGACTCCTGGATATAACAAACCGATAACTTGTGGATAAAAAGTCAGAAACTCATTGATAACCGTTTTTATCGGTTGAAATTTTATAACACTTCGATAACAAATCGATAGCTCGTCTATACTTAGTTGATAGCACACGTACATATAACAAACTGATAACTTGTCAATAAGCAATAGATAACACTGCTATAACCCGTCGATAACAAACCGATAACTTTTCAAGAATAAACACTTGGATAACAAATTGATAACACTCCATTCGGTTTCAGTTCCAGCTTCGGTTTTGACTTCTAATGTTTCCTTTCCTCTTCCCTCCCTTTCCTTTCCTTTCCATTCCCGCCCTTTGAGCCCGAATACCAATGTTCTAGGCGACTACCATACAACTATTGCTGACACTATATATCAAATTTAATTTGCAATTTGTCTGCAAATTATGCGGGAGCAAACACTTAAGTCGAATGTCATAACGATGCTTGCTTAGAAGGCAAGCGACAAGCTACAACAACAGTGACCGCAGCAGTTTCAACAGCATGCGCAACATTAATGTAGTATATTATAATAAATAATTTGATTGTTGTTGTTTTTAGGTGATGTTTTTTCAATTGCAACAAATCCACAAGATCAACAGCAAACTCTGCAACAAAAACTAATTGTTTAGCGTTAAGAATAGGTACATACATATATATCGCTTTTTCCTGAGCCTTTTTTATGCTTCAGTTTCATATACTTATTATTGTAGTTGTTATTGTGCTGCTTCTATAGCTGTCGCATAGCCAACACCTACTTAATTTTGTCAAGTGACACTTTATTGCTAACAATAAAAGCAATGGCAACAACAAAACCAACGTGTAGACAGCAGCAGCAACATGAATCCGCTACCAACAGTTTCAAACTTCTAAGAGTCCCAAAAGAAAATATAGAAAAAAAATATATGACTCAAAATAACAATGGCATTGGTGTTGTGTGCAAATTTCGCACTAGCAGGTAAAAACAAAAGGGCTATTGTTGTGACACAATGAAGCGTTGAAGTATTCGCCTGTTGCATGCCACTGCAGCGCTGTGTTCTAAACATTGCCATGTGTCTACTATAAGTGAATGCTGCTTTGGGCAACACGTCCTACCGCTGTGACTTTACTGGTAGATGGCGAAATCGCGGGCAAAAAAAAAAGTGAGATCCTCTACCCCAGGCCAAACGTTCAGGCAGCAGCGGCACTTTGATCGTAAAATAAGCGCAAGTGAAGTTAACGAGGAGGAGGGTAAAAAACTCTGGTTCAAGTTAATTGTATAAATATGTACATATTCAGGGGATCTGCTGATACCTTTTTATGTGCATAGTTTTAGCACAGATAATAAATCACGAAACTTTTAACTAATTTTATATTTATAGCAAAAAAGAAATTGGGAGTAAATCTGAGTAACTTTGAACTTAATAACTACTTTTGTCCACATATAGAACCGAAATATGGAAATGTTTGCTTTTCAAAAAAAGTTGCATTTAACCCTTTGTAAAATAGGACACGGGCATATCATGATATCAATATTGGAGTAAGTAAGATATGTCTGGGAATTTTGCACACTTTTACTGGGTGACATTTTCCCCATTGTGAATGCCTTCGGTGAGTGCCAGGCGGAGGCAAATCCGTCCAACAGTTTACCCGAAATCTGAGTCGGCTTCTTTGCAGTCCTTTGCATCGGCAGAGAAACTGAAGAATCGACTCCTCTTCCCACTCAGTTTGATTACACTGTCATTTATCTTAACCCTTAACATCTCACAATCATCCCAGTCGGTCCGGTGGTAGTTATATGGAGCTGTCAACCTCATTAACATCCATTTCGGAATCTTTCCCATTAAGGTGACTTCATATATGAAGGAGTGCCCGTTTTAGCCTTGCTGTCGAAGTTTTTTTGTCTTGCCCATGAAGTAACAGCTGGTAACACACCTTGTATGCCGTCGACTTCGATTATCTTAAATTTGGTCCCAGTGAGTGGCGAAACATTTTGATCCACGGTCGATGGACCAGTGCCTTCTCGAGTGGGAGTTAGTTTTCGCCCTATAAATAATGAGTTTCGAAAAATTTTCAGATATTGTCCTTTCGCATACGAAATGACTGCACAATTGTGCTATGGAATGCCAACCTCTGTTATAAAGTAATTGAAGGCCATTTCTTTTTCTTGCTTTGGTTTTTGTTTATTATTCAGTTATGTGATTGGGTCCCCACTTAAGAGCGCTATCTTAGTTCGAATTTATAGTCACCTTGATTGATGTCGTTTTTGTCTATGCGAAAGAAGGAAGACGTAAAAGTTCCTAATGAAGTCCCTCTTGAAGATTGCGTTCAGAGCCAGATCAGCGTCAATCGGTCTCAACCGAACCTGGACCAGCAGCTTAATGATGATGGACTCCAAGGTCTGCGAAAGTTTTAACGGGACGGAGACGAATTCCTCAATAGTCGGAAAGTCGTTTTGAACGAGTGTCAAGCCCGGTACTAAGAATGGCCCACTCAGCAGCCCGTAACAAACATATCCAAATTCCAGCATATAAAGCTCAATAAGAACCTTACTGGACTCAGTCTTAGTATGTTATTAAATAAGTTGTCTTATTATTTCAAGAGTTAAGCGTTATTCCTTCTTTTTTCTTTTCTTGATTCCAGGATTTCTTTTCTTCGCCGCATAATTGACTTCCAATTGACCCATCGTGGATAGATTCTCCTCTCAAGTAGTCCCGATGTGCGTTGTGGAATGCTTAATCCCAGGGCGGCATCTACTAGCCCTGTCACTAGAGGTTAGCAGGGTGTGCGTGAGGTTTTTGGGCCAACCCTCCTTTACCATCACTACTACCTCTCTATCAGTACCCCTCCAACTACACCTATACCTCTACCTCCCCTTCTGCTTCTACACATACTTCTACCCCACATCTACCGCTATCTCTACCTCTTCCTGCTCTTCTAACTCTACTCCTACCTTTATATCTACATCAAGCTGAACCTCGGCCTGTACTTCTACCACTTCCTTTATCTCTTCCCGTATCGCAACCTCTATTTCATCCTTCCCCTCTTCCTCTGCCGCTGCTTTCATCTCTTCTTATAACTCTTATCTTTACCCCTTCTTACACCTTTAGATTCAAACATATATTTGCAAATCGCATGAAAACCTGCAACTCCGCTGTTTTTAGTACTTATTTCCGGGCAAATTGTAAAATATTTTTTGAAAAGAGTACGTACAACAACAACCACTTGTAAACATGTCTAATTGATTGCACAGATTCCACAAATCGCATTCGACTCCACAGCAAATTTCTCGCTCTAATTATGCTGCCATCGAACTTATATTTAATGGAAATCGGCTATCCCCCTTTCTATTCTCCATTGGGCAATTAAAACAAATTTAACTGAAGATATTTACTTTGAATCATTAATGGGTGCATTTGCCACACTTAGTGCTAAGTGAAGTAGCGACATGTTGCAGCTGTGGCATAAAAATAATCTTAATATGTAGATGCATAAGTACGTTAGAATTCCCAGTAGAAAAGCATACGGGATTACAACAACAGAATGTTGAATGTATGTGATAAAAACAAGTCGATATACATATGTATGTAGTTTGCTTCCTATTCCTGCGATATCAAATTTGTTTTTGGGCTTCCTGTAGAAGTTATCATGGCTATGGAGCAATTACTTTGCAGAATAATGAACTTGGCGGCCGCCGTGGTGTGATGGTAGCATGCTTCGCCTACCACACCAAAGATTCTGGGTTCACTCCACGGGCAAAGCGACATCAAAATTTTAGAAAAATTTTTTTTCAATTAAATGAAAATATTTCTAAGCGGGGTGCTTGAAAAACACTCCGAGTGTATCTCTGCCATGAAAAGCTCTCAGTGTAAACTAATCTGACTTGCAGATGCCGTTCGGAGTAGGCATAAAACAAGCAGGTCTCGTTAAGCCAATTTGTATGGACAATTATTAGGAGCACGACGCAAATCCATATGGATGGCTATGCAATATATTTAACACACGGATAACATTCCATTTCTGCCAAGTACGATGGTGAAAAGTTGATGAAATCAAATCAATCTTAAACTAAATATCTTTTTATAATTTAATATCTTCCACATAGTTCATCTTACAAAAATTAAGCCTTTTGATGTCTAAGTCCTGCATAACAATTTATAAGAATGCGCTGGACCAACAAGTTTTTTCAAGCATTTGTGAACATAATAATAAAAAGAAAAAGAGGGTTTTTTGAGAAACTAATGGAGAATCATAGGCACAACTACTTGATATTGGCAACAAGGTTCGCTCACGAGGAGATATAGAATGGACTAAATGGCAGATACAGGATTTGCTACCATGAAGACATCAATATATGCAGAAGACAACTGGTCGATAAGCATTCGAGTTGGAAGTTAGAAGAAATCCTAAAGAACTGCAAAACCTCTACCGGTATTAGTAACATATGGTTACCTATAAAGTCCCTGTCAAATCCGACGTACACAATGCCAAATTATCTATCGTCTGTGGTGACAAATGCATTCAGACTCGAAGAATTACGCAGCGGTTTTTGCCAGCAATATGTAATGCATTCTTCGATTGAGAAAACCAGACATAAATACAATTGGTCTATCACCATTGCCGTCACGTAGCTTTACAAATGCAAACCCTCAAAAGCAGTACACCGATTTGGAAAAGCCAGTCAGATGATACAACAACTTGGCGAAGAGATATTCAGTTACCTAGCGCATGTTCTCCATAGATGGAAACTTGCCAGGGTGGTACTGCTACTAAAACTTGGGAAACCCGCTAGCTGATTGAATCATAGACATAGAGTGTTGTAGTTTACGTGGATACCTGTCAAGTATGGCCTAGCCACATGATGTTTTAAAACATACGGATTTTATTACATTAAATAACTGGTCCCATAATGCTGGTACCAATAAACTAGCTGATGAATTACGAGGGCTACCTAAAACCTCTGCTTCTATAGGTCTGGGCACCCAGTGGCTCGAAATCTCAGTCTGACAAAACCCAAAACCAAAATACAATTCCGTAAATATATACCAAAATTAAGGGATGTGACACAACCTTTTCAACCAATCGGTATTGTTAAGTCCTTTCCTTCTGCGGCACAAAATGTCACCGTCAAAATTTAAAGCATAGTCTAAAGCAAATTTAAACATCTCAAAAGAAAGGGATGAGCACAAGCCGACTCATACAATAATCGATTGCTAACGATAGGCATTTGCTAAACCAAGCTTGTAAACATTTTGCACCATTTTACCACAATTAAAGAATGCGATCAACCGTTTAACCATTCCTTAATGAAGGTTCCGTTAAAAATATCGAAAACCTTTGACAAACCCACCGCGCAACTCCTTGAAGGGCATGAAAATCAGCCAAGATGGATTGAATGGCGGTTCCATATGATTGTGCCCTATTCTCCCTTTCTAATTTCCACATATCAAGCTCCCTTGCATGATTTACGCAAGATCAGATCAAACTGTTTTTGTTTAATGTCCATATATATGGCACTTCCAAGAGATGCACCCCACCCTCGCATAAGCACTGTAAAGATATTCGGCATACAATTACTAAAGAATTCAATCCGGAAGAGCAGGGACCTCAGTCTCATCGACACACGGTAGGTAAATTCTTTTCTCTTAGCACCGGGGTTTAGTGCAATACACATTTCATGTAAATGAGGAAAACAGACTTCCCAGGGACTCTTTCGCCACTGGCTCAACCTCCATCCAGTTATATGTGAAAATCTCACATATTCAGAATTAACACCGATATATGTAATGGATGTCTTACATGTACTACGTCCCCAAACGACACCAGCCATATTTTCAAAGCTATCAATTCAACTCCAAGGTATCTATGTTTCAACCCTCTTGCAACTGTTACTTTGATCAGACTTCCATTAGAGAATATCGACAAAAAGAGCGAAGCTATCTTACAAGAAGGGGAACATCAAGAGGATCAAAAATAAACGACCGCACAATTTATCTACACGAGATTCATCTAACGATTATTATACACCAACATTTAAGAAGGATTGAGCTGGCTGACTTCAGCGACGTCTTAAAATGCTCCGTAAATAATTAACCAAATCAAGTTTACGCTTTGAACAAAAATAGGATAACAGTACAACAGAAGATGACACAAATAATGTTGCGAGCAGAAATTCCAACCTCAGCGGGTTAGAGGGCTTAGAATATACCCGCGGCAGGTATGCCCGTCGTAAGAGGCGGCTTAAATACCAAATGGATTCAAGGGATTGTGTTGCGCAAATTATAGCTTCTCCAACCCAATTTTCAAGCTCACCTGCCCGTGGCGAATGGTACTTTAATGGTATTTGTTACCGGAACGTACCGGATCTGCATCCGGAAAAGTACCATCAATATCAATAACACTCCCCAAGGCCTTCGGAGAGTGTCCTTATCGCTACAACAACAACAACAAGCAGAAATTGCAGATGCAATAATTTCCCATGCATCATCTATGTATAAGAAACTTCGCTGACATCTTATTTTATACTTTAAGTCCCTACTCATGTTAAACATGTGACACAGCTGTCAGATCTAGAAGCAGCAAGTGGCATAGATCCTAGAAAGCTACTAGTATTACTAAGAGGACGGAGTTATTTTATAACATAGGTCCTGATTTTTGATAGAGTTTTTCAGTTTGTTCGTTGAACAAACTTTTGGTAACACTACGGGCTCATTCATTCAATGTGAGGTCCACATGGACCGGCCAGTTCACCCTAACCTAACCTAGTCCCTATTCAGCCACATCCGAAATTTTTCTAAACACCTATTGCCAGAAACAACAGCCAATCGTCCTAGTTCTGCCACACACATAAGTAGTTGCCATTTTCTCGATAGAAATGTCTGCGTGTTCACAGGCGCGTAGACCATTTGCTTTCACTCATCTACAAGAACAAAATTTATAGTTTTGAAATCGTACATGTGGAGAGATTAAAATTAAAGTGTACTCGAATAAAGCCTCAACGGAAGTTCGTCTATCATATTATCTAATCCCAGTCAAAGTTATATGTAGAATGGGTCGTGTCATTTCTTAAAATAGACGTAAATTGAAGGCAATCGTACTGAAGAGCAAGTGCAAAGTAAATACTACACACTTCACCTGAACAAATATGGAGCAATAGATTGGCTATACTTAGTCGAAAAGTTTATTTCCAAACATACATATTTATGTAAGTACTTATGTGTGTACTATTTTATATGAACTTTCCCAAAACATCAAACAGTGCCATAGTGAAATGTGGCCTATAAGTTGTGGCACGTATGTACGTGTAAGCTGATCACCACTTGCTTCAATGCACGAGCAAAGGAATATGAAATAATAACAGCAACAACAACAAATCAAAAGAAGAATTTGTGCTGCAATAGAAGCTCGAAATAAATTAATACGCGTAGTTTATTTTCTCATGCCATTTACGTTCCATCGATTGGTGCGAGCCACTTACAACACCCAGAAATGAAAGACCTCATCATCATATCATGCACCATGTAGTATTTTTGCGCTCAGAACTGTATTTGTATTTGTGTTTCTTAGTATGTGAAAGTGTCAGTCGTGGCATTCATTTATGTACATATGGATGTGCGTCGGCGTTACAATAAAACAATAAAATGCTTCACGAACTTGTGATTTCAAATTACTCATTCCGCCGCGGAAAAAGCAGAAAATTGTTCTGTTAGAAATTGTGCGTTAGTGGCATTATCAGTGCAGCACAATACTGAGCCAACTCAGAGTATGCATAGAAGCACAAAAAAAAACACCTTCTCTGTCGTTCAAAGTTCTTAAACGATCAAGACGAAATGTTAACAAAAGAAAAGGATGGCGGGACCAAGCGCCCAGGCAATATAAATTTCATTTTGTCAAAAATCCGGCCTTGTTTAGCGCAACTTATTATTTATACAGAAGAGTTGGTGAGCGGGACCATGCCCATATCATCAGCACTAATTGACGCTTAATCGTCTAAGCGAATTTTGCCATTTCGTAATAAGCCACGGCAGCTATCCCTGTTTCGCGATATCTGACGCTATTTAGGAGCACCAAGGGCGGACAAGTCTTCCCCCACATGTCTCTCCTAATTCAGTGAAGGCTCCCGCTTCCTTTGCTTCCAAACTGCAGTGTCGACTGAAATACTTTATTGGCCAGCGAAGCCCTAGGAATTTTATTTGCTGCACTATCGTCGTATTTGGGTAAAGCTCATACAGCTCATCATTATATCTTCTTTGACACTCTCCGTTAGAACCACGGACAAAACTTTTCCTTCGAACGCTCCAGAAGCCATCTCATCTCCTCTCGACATCGTCCATGCATCAGGACCGGTATTATGAGTTACTTATAGAGCATAACATTTGTTCGTCGAGAGAGGGCTTTACTTTTGAATTGCCTACTCAGTCCAAAGTGGCACTTTTTGGTAATTGTTATTCTCCGTTTGATTTCTAAGCTGACATTATTTTTTCTTTTAATGCTGATTCCACAAGAGACGGAATCCTTCACAGACTCGAATGTATATCCGTCAACAGTGACGGACTGTCAAGGTGAAAATGCGCTCTTTCTTTCTTGAATGACATCAAGTACTTTGTCTTGTCCTGTGTGGGTGTTAGCAAAAAGACCCAGCGCAAAAACCCACCCAGCACGTTTCTTCAGCCCAATAATATAAATATCATTAGCCAACGCCAGCAGCTCTACCGTCTTATAATAGATGGTATCATCACGGTTAAGTTCTGCTGCTAGAATTATCTTCTTTAGCATTATGTTAAAGGATACGCTCGAAAGGAAGTCGCCTTGTCTGAAGCATCTTTCGGTTTGAATGGCTCGGAGAGCTTCTAGACTTACAGAGCTGATGGTGTTGCTCAACGTCATTGGACAGAGCCTTATCAACTTTGCAGGGAAGTTAAGTTCTGTCATAGCAGCATGCAAACAATTTTTTTCGTACTGTCGAAGGCTGTGCCGAGTCTCTTAACGTGAGTCTCCAGGATCTGGCGCACCATGAAGATCTAGACGACAGCAGATTTACCAGGTCTGAAGCCGCTTTGATAAGGTCAAATCAGTTTGTTGACTATGGACCTCATTTCTTGTGGATTGGGCAAAGTACACTTAAGTTCTGATCAGGAAGCATGCGCTCATCCGACCACATTTAGCTTTGGAGTTGATGCATGCTCTTTATTAACCCTTCGCCTACGTGTTTGAACAACACGACCTATATTCTGTCAGTACCCGGCGCCTTGTGATCCCAAGCAATATAAACTTAATTTTGACAAAAGTCTGGGTCTGTTTTGCTAAACTATTTATATAAAGGAATGTAAGGGAATAACAGATAAGAATAAGAAGGACAATGGAACAAAAAGCGGAGAAAAATGGGATAAAGAGTATTATGGGAAAAGGAGGAACACTTTTTAAATATGGGAATACTTATTGTCGCGTAGGACAACTTCTGCCTTGCACGCTAGTAATTCCGTTTTCCCTAAAAGAATATAGTGCACTCCCCAAGATTATTGCGCAAAATAGAAGAACAGATCTTATAAACTAATGTACCCAAAACGTCGAATTCGAACAGTACCCCAGGTGCTACTTAAGTACAAAATGTTGGCTACAGATAAAATTGCGCTTTTATTCGTTGTAGTCCGTCGATAGGCATGATTGAAACTGGGACAACACTTGAGGACTAATATAGGTTTAATTACTGATATCGATAGGTATAAACTTAGGATTATTTTGAATTTGGATTGATTTTCCGGAATCGCTTGTTTGTATTGGTTTGGGCAGAAACTGATTTCGGTGTTCCGCCATCTTCAGCGTCCAATTTCATGCTGTCGTGATAGTTTCGTGGGTGTAAGCCTTTATTGTTTCTCATTACACTTAACTGATCGTTTAGATACGTCTTGGGAGCATAACATGTAGTCGAATCGTGTGCATTCGTGAGACGTGCACGTTAAGTGGGTGTTAGGATTATGACTGTGTGCGATTCGATTTTAGGTAGAAGTTAGTGATTCTAGTTTGTTTGTCTTCTGGTTTTGATGTGGTATCAAAAAGCTTGCAGTTGAAAAAAGTGGCGATTGAAATAAAGGCGGCCACCCATCGTGATGTGATGATAGCGCGCTCCGCCTACCGCACCGAAGATCCTGGATTCAAAAGAGTAAAGCAACATCAAAATTTTTGAAACGGGGTTTTTCATTTAGAAAAAAACCTTTTCTATGTGGGGTCGCCCCTCGGCAGTGTTTAGCAGGCACTCCGAGTGTATTTCTGCCATGAAAAGATTCTCAGTAAAAGCCACCTGTCTTCAGATGCCGATCGGAGACGGCATACAACATGTAAGTCCCGTTCCGCCAATTTTTAGGAAAATATAAAGGATCAAGATTCAAATTGGAAGAGAAGCTCGGACTAAAATCTCTTCGGAGAACAGCGGCCTTACATTTATTATTATAATTTTTTTATTGAATACTAATTCAATAAACCACTTTCAAATAAGTAATATGTTCCAAAAAAGTGGTTTATCAGCTAACAAGTTTGGATTGGTAAAGAAAAACTTATAATAGAGTTTAAGAAATGATTCCGCAAACAAAATCGAAAATAGCAACTAAATGGTTTTAAAATCAATCGCGAACTGTGCCCGAAGAGAATCAGTTCGGTTTCCGAAATGCTGTCGAAACTAATCTGGAAAACATTTTGGTTGTTCTCACACTCTGCATAACCCTGCGCTCTGCATAGCAACATTGAAACAGCTCAACAATTTTACATACGTACCTACTTTTGGAAATCTTCTTTCATTTGTACAAATTTGTGTGTAATACAAGTGCAATTGGACTACATCAGTGACGCAGCGTTGAAAGAGGCATTGATAGAGCTTTCGATACATATGCAATATACGCAATCTCTTACAGGCTACCCCATACAGCTCAAGGCAGTTTAACGGTAGAACAACTAATGCATGGCATGCTGTTGAAAGCCTTTGCATATTGTTGATACGGTTGTACTTAAATTAGAAACAACAGTCCGCTTGATGACTGGACTATCGGCAAGTAAATAGATAACCATTTCAAACGCCCGACCGTAATACTTTTTACGGTGGCAAGCAAAAATTCCAAAAATATTAATTTGCATATAAAGGTGAAAGTACATATACCTTTGTGAGTCAATCACACCAGAATGGTTAGATGGATTTAGGGAGAAGATACCCAATGTTCTGACAATATCTACGTAGTGGGCATCCCCCCCCCCCCCCCCCCCTCCCTCACGCAACAATTTCATTCAGATTTGTGACTCAACTACGCCAAAATGTTTAAAAAGATTTGGAACAGAGATAGCCAGCTTTCAGTAAGGATCTAAAAGCTATGTTTTGAGGGAAAAGGGGGTCTCACGTTCTGGTAATAGTTACTTCATAGTTGTCTCTTAATTGTTCATCTGGGTATTGCTATATTGAGTATATAAAAATCATGTGGGTTGGGATTAAAGCAATTTTGGAAATTGAAGTAGCTAGACCTCCTCCCAATGAGAACAATTAATTTTTAAATTGTTATCTCTCTGAGTCTATTTGACCTAGATCACCGTCCATATATATATAAGCCATATGATCAAGGCCAAATAAGCTTGGGAAATCGAACAAAACCTTTAAGCATTCACAAAAGGTTTTCTAGGTCACTTAGATACAATTTCGGAATTGTTTTGGAATCGTTGAGTGATAAGCTCTTGGACCATTTCCTCATCATCTGGAGAATACTTCTACTTCTTTTCAATATTTTTTTCGTAATTATTTTATAATTATCGAATTGGGATTATACTCGGGATTATTTCGGGACCGTTTCAAAATTACTATCGAACTATCTTTGGAGTTTTTAAGAGTTGCTTGCGTCATCAATTCGCTACTTTCTCCATATTCTTTCCAAATGAAAATTTCGGAATCATTTCAAAGACTATTTTCAGCTCATTTCGTGATTATTAGGGGCTTTAATGGAACAATTTCGGAATTATTTCGTACGTTCGCGATAACTTCGGGATTTTCTACGAACGATAGCTTCCCGAGTGTTTTGGAAGATCATCGAAATGTTTTTAATATTCAGACAGTAATTCTTTCAGGAGTTATTTGCGATTTTCTTAGGGATCAAGTCGGCAATATTTTCGTGAATCATTGAGACATTTTTTTTCATGTCCATTAAGGGATTATTTCATTTATCATTTCGGGATTGTTTATTCAAAATTTCGGCAGTTTTATGGGATACATTTGTTATTATTTTATGGACCATAATCAATTTTTTTCAGATTTTCGGAATAAAAGTCAAAGTTCTATATTTTTTTTTATTTCTGTTGTATCAAGTAATGCAGGATCAAACTTGTACCAACTGAGCCAAGTTTCTCATTATTGAGCAGTGAAATATTGTCTGGCGCCACAAAAGATTTATTCACAGCTAACATTTACCATTTCCTGAGGTCCAGCTCTAGATGAATATTTGTTGCAGAAATCTTTACTGACTAAAACAATATTAGTATTTTATGGCATTTGCGATAACATCTGTTCGATATTATGAGATAACACTATCATTATGTTTGAGAACTTTTGCTTAAAGCGAAAATGTACGTAATTAAGATGGGATCCGCGGCATTCATCAGCTCATTTTTACATTAATAAAAATAACTCTAAACTTAACTTTCTTTGATCATAAAAGCCACTTTCAAAAGGTGGCTCGAAATTTTGGTGCGACAAAGAGTAGTAATGTTCATATCCATGATAGATCCTTAGATTAACTTACATCTCAATATATACTTTCTTTTCATCAAACACGGTGGCACTGTTGACTTCAAATATTCAGTAAAGAAGGAAAGCTAAATGAAACTAAGACGGCCGCAAAGGGTCCATGCGGATAGATTATATTTTTACGAAACCTTCTGGATTTATATCAGTTGAAACACTATCAAGTCGACAGCACTCATCAAAATCTACGCGGAGTGCATATATATGGTTCTACAACAACAAAAACTAATCATTACTATTAAGCCAAACTTCATCATTGTTTGTAGGTCTCATGATCAACTCAGCACTAGACACCACCCACAACCTCTAGTAAATACGTCCTTGAATGCAGTCACCACTTCTGCTTCTCTGCCGCCATTCCCTCTGTGGCTGATGTATTATTACAATGCTCTCATCTCCCTACAATCTATTTATACGCGCAATTGAATTTCATCTGAAAACAGACCGTAATATGGTCTGCGTCGAGTTGCTTTATAACTAATGCACATCTGTCCTATTGCTTTATTTGTCATTTCTAGGCTTTCGTTGGCTATCACATTGGCAAAATGGTAATATGCTTCCAATTTGTAGTTCACTCGATATCTTTGCTATTTCAGGAAAGGTGGTGTGTGTGTATTGGACGTGGGTATGTGAGCGCATTACCAGGAACTACAATACAAAATCCAGCTATTGGGTGAAGCTGAATCACTGCAACTGCAGAACAATGCTGATGAACAAACATACATATGTTGCAAGACACGCAAGTTTATGTGTCCAGATCAGGGATGCACCTTAACGTTAAGCTAATCGTTTATCAAAAAATTTCCACCGTTTCCGTTGAAACACTTCGAAATATTATCGATAAAGAAATTATCAAGATAAATTGTATCTCGTTTTTAACCGAAATGAAAAGATTTCGTTAACTTTAAAAACGTTAACAAAAACGTGATACTTTATGTTTGAATTGTGCTGGCAATGCCATAGCCATGGTGAAGCCGTAAGGTGGTAACAGCGAGCGGACATACACACAAACTCCATGTAATTTGTTTGTGTAATTCGTTGGTGGTAATGTCAATAATACTCTGAGAAATGTTCGTACTGTCAAAATTCATGAGAAAACTTGGCTAATGCTTTCACCTTTAATGACTCCGCCATCAAGCAGCTTTGCCAGCATAGTTTGAAATTAATAATCAACATAAACGATTTGATTTCGTTTAGATATGGCAGGAAACGAAACAAAATCATTTCGTTAATTTGACGTTCTTAACGTTAATAAACCAAACGAAATGACTTTGTTTCGTTTATTAACGTTAATTATCGTAACGAAATGATATCGGTTCGTTGGTTAAGCATGCCTGGTCCAGATATGACTTCACTGTTTTGAAAAGCTCTTTTTTAGTGCGTTTCTAGCATATTTAGAACCACTACAGGTTCCCTTGGACAGGCAGCTACTTTTTTTGTAATTGAAATTTAAGTAACTTCCCGATAAGCTACAAGCTTGAAACTTGGAATATAGTTCAGAACCCGATGACAATACAATAATATGAAAAAATCGCCGCTAGGTGGAGCAAGGATCGAGATATTCACAAAAATCGTATTTGTGGTCCGATTTGGCTCATATTCGGAACACATAATACATAGATGAATAGAAAGCGACCTATGATGTCCGATTTGGCTCATATTTGGAACAAACATTACATACAGTCCGGTAGAAGTGACATCAAAATATTTTGGAGTTGGAGGAGGGACAAGCATACGTGGCGCAGAGTCGAGTAAAGTCTTTGGAAGGATTATGTATTGAGGACATAGATTGTAACAAATTGTCAGGAAAGAGTCCTTGTAATAATGAGTCACTAAATGGACTAAACAGAATGAGAAATAATGGAGTTGATCAGACTATTAAATAAAAGCGCTGGATGCGTCAAATTTCTATTAATAGTCATATATAAGATCAACTGAACCTTAATCTGTTTATGCTACGCCTCACATTTTTAGAAATTTCACGCGCCCAATGCTTTTATTTAATTGTCTGATCAACGCCCTAGATTGATGAGGAGTGTGATGACTAGTACATAGGACTTACATAATTATTTTCTAGCTTTTAGTATTATTATTACTTCATGTAAGTATTGTTTTCAATAAAACCGTCTAACTTAAAAATTTTATTTGAATTATTATTATTATTTTTTTAATTATTTCAGGACTATCTCGAGCTTATTTTTTTGTAGTATTTCGCAATTCTATCGGCACCAAGTTCAGAGTTGTTTCAATATTCCAGGAGTGCTCGAAATTTTTCCGGTATTATTTTGGAATTTATTCCAGATTACTCCAAGATTAATTGGATATAATTTCCCGGTTTTATTTGCTGTCACTGCAGACTTTTTTATTAACATTTCACCACTGTTTGGAGATTATTTCGGAATTATTTTTAAACTTTTTTCTGGGAAATTTCAAAATTGCTTTTAGGACTATTTCAGCATTATTTCGGGATTATTTTTGGGGTTTTTCGAGATTTATTCTAAATAATGTATTCTCACTTTAAGCTTCACTTATATAATTTTAAAGCAATAGTTTTTGAGTGTTGCAAACCCGACACGGAACCAATTTTTGAATAAATTGCATTTTGACAAAGTGCTTTTGCTAGGTACTACGTTGAATATGGCGAGAAGTCGAGTTCTCCATTTCTTGGGTCTCGAAATTCTCGCTTGTGTTTGAAAATAACTCGCAAAATCTTATCCATAATATAGGTACGTTACGGGAGTGAGCTGACCGAAAACAGAGTGGAAATCGATTTTTTTAATTTTAAACACTAACGATGCGAATTAATAAGAGAAGCGAATACTAGGAACAGTAGCTTCCAAGCATATTCGTCATCTTGGAGAATACGGCGGATCATAACCAAAGCTATGTCGAGACTATTTCGAAATTATATCTAAAAGAATTCTGAACTGATTCTGTAACGCTTCTTAAATGGTTTCGAAATAGGCTCGAAATATTCCAGTCGTTGTCACCAACGGCGGCCCCCGTGATGTAGTGGTAGCGTGCTCCATCTACTACACGGAAGATAATGAGCTCAATTGCCAGGCAAAGCAACATCACAAATTTAGAAACAAGTTCAAAGAGAAAAAAAGCGTTTCCAAAGCGGGGTCCCTTCGGTAGCGTATTTCCGTCATGAAAAGCTTCTCAGTGAAAACTCAGATGCCGTCTGGAGTTGCCTTTGAACATCTAGGTCCCATCCCGCTAATTTGTTGGAAAAATTAAAAAAAGCACGAAGCAAATTGAAAGAGATGATCGGCCTTAAATCTCTTCGGAGGATACCGCGCTTTAAACTTATTTATTTTATGTCACTTAATAATATCTAATATTATGAAATTATTCCGAATCGGTCCTGAAAAAGTCTTGAAATTATACGAAAAATTATTCAAAATCCCAAAATGCCCCAAAATTGCACCGAACTAATTTCGAAATTAATAAAAAATAAATGTAAGGCGCTATAACCTCCGAAGCGATTTAAGGCCCAGCTTCTCTTCCAATTTGCGTCGTGTACCTCTTGATTTTCCCTACAAATTGGCCAGACGGGACCTACATGTTTTATGCCGACTCCGAACGGCATCTGCAAGGCAGATGAATTTTCACTGAGAGCTTTTCATGGCAGAAATACACCCGGAGCGCTTGCCAAACACTGCCGAGGGGCGACCCCGCTTAGAAAAATGTTCTTCTGATTGAAAAACCTTATTTCTAAAATTTTGATGATGCTTTGCCCGGGGTGTGAACCCAGGGGCATACGGTGTGGTAGGCGGAGCACGCTACCATCACACCACGGTGGCCACCATTTTTTTTTGTTTTTTCAAAAAACTGTTATCGACTAAGGTTTTAGCAGACATTTTTGGGTCGGACAGGGTATACATGAAAATTTTACAATCAAATGAAAAAATTTTTTAGTAGGTCTTGAAAAAAAACTTTAAAAATCAAAGTCGAAAAAAAATCAAAAAAATAAAATTTCGCAGGCTCGAAAATTATTTTTTTGGGTGTGCGTAGTGGAACTTTTTTTTCCTGAGCCCAAATCCTATCAAAAAGTAGATGACGCGATATCAGTTAATAAATCGACCCAGTCTAATGTAGAGTATATGTTTTTTAATTGAAATTGTTGGTAATATTTTTAGGCTCGTTCAACAGAACTTCACTATTTCACCATGTTCGTCTTTTTTTTTTCATTTACACCACTGAAAAACGAGTTAAATAATCCGTTGTAAGTTCGGTCATTTCGGTATCGAAATCCGTAACATCTCTTATATGCAGCTACTGTTGATTTCTTACCATATGTGTAGTAAAAATAAAATTTATTATCGCATCTTTTTTCCTGCGTGTCTTGCTTTCTTGCAACATCTGTATTGTCTTTGTTGTTGTTATGTGTTGCATGCTGTCGGTGCTGGCCACTTGTAATATGAGGCATTTCGTATGTTGATGGAATGCAATGGCATTATTTGACTTTTGTGACCGCGATTGTAAATGTTGTTGTAACTTTTAAATTTTCGCAATCATTTTTAGAATTTTATTGCAATCAGCTTGTTTGCCATAACGTTCGAATACACACACATATTTACATATGCACACACCCATCTGCATTTTTCTTCGATTTTTTTTTCACGCGCTGTTTTGAGTACGCGCATATATACAGTTGTTTTCACAGCTGTTGTTGTTCTTATTGTGGCCCTATGATCTGCTTTCAAAACGTTTAACATTTGCTTCGGCATAAGTACAAAGCACAACAAGCAACAACATTTTACTTGACATTATATTGCCTTTGTGATTGACCGTTGTTGCCACCAACTTAACACAAGTCAATTCATTTTTATGGCATTTTACAACTACTTGGGGAGCAAAAATAAAAGTACAAAATAACAACAAAGTGAATAACTTGAAAATGATTCATATCTCCTAAGGAGTTTGTGGATTTCTCCTTTCATATGTATGCATGCTGATCCAAAAGCAACTACTTACTACGCTTATGAACCAGCCCAAAAAATTTGCAACTTATATAACACTTATTTCATTTGAGAATATTGCTTATTCACTTAAGCACTTAATCACTTTATATCACATTTACACACATGCCTCATTTTGGGTGAAAAATGCCAAAAGCAACGCATTTTCAGACCGTTTGAATCGGACTCAAGGTCTAACAATAAATAATAAATAATCCCAGAGCACGGGGAAAAAGTATCAATAAAGCTGGAGACATTGGTGCTTTATCGGTAACCATATCGGTAACCTTACAACAGCTGATTCGACCAACCTTATGAGAATCAATGCAATCGATTATTGGTGCCGCTAAGGTCGTAACCATATCGTAGCCAACCAATTGGTTTTTGGTTTACCGTCGTAACGATAAACAGCTGATTACGTTGGGGATACGACTACAGCGATACGACAAACGGCACCATGACACTATGGCATCATTGCCATGAAACAAGTCCAATTTTCACATCCATTCTGCAGCAGATGTTGCAGTGCTGTGAATATCAATTGGCAAGAACCAGGATAGTAGTAGAAATAATGAAGACATACAAACAACCGCTATGATAGCGAATGGTTATAGCAGCGATGCCTAAACGTTGCCGATGAAGGAATTTAGCAGTTCCCGAAATGGTTCTATACAACGAGCTTTAGCAGTTGTCTAAATTTTTTCTTTCTTCTATTCTAATTTAAAATTTTTTCAATTAAGAAAAAATTTATCATAAAAATAATAATGATAAAATGATTATTGTTAGGCCTTGGGCTCGATTCAAACCCGCGATCTTACAAATCAGTAGGCCGATATAACTACCAAATTGTCACCACATTTTCTCCTACAAATCGCAAAAGCAATCCTCGCATGAGATAAATGCACGCTTTTGATATTTCCTTTCCTTAATAAAATAAATCCGACAATAATATAATGGTTGAGCGACGTGGCATAACCTTGGTGGTGTACCAAGCCAAAGCAAACTGATAATTCTGCTACAATCTGCTGATATTTTTTCCTACATTTTATGGTACAATTGTTTTATCAATTACTTCAGTGTTTTTTTCTTGCAATGCTTTGGTGTCCCAACATTCGAGTTTTGCAGGGAAGGTTAAACGAATTGCGAATGAAGTCAGTGTAACACTATCAAATGACTCATTTGGAAGTACGTATTTGAGGCCAGTGTAAATATAGTATTACGTTTTAACTGCGAAGTTTAAATAGACTTAGATATAAAGCTGGAAAATCGATTACACATTTTTCCTTCAGACATCCTATATTTGCTCAAAAAGATCAAAGATCATGAAGATCCGTTTTAAACATACTAGTATCTTGCTTTATATTAGTCAACGTTTTCTTTTATCTCAATTTTTCTGAGTTATAGCGTGAAGCGCTAGAGTTGCCAACATGAAAAAAATCTTCCCTTCAAGTGAATGGTCACAGTTGCCCCAAGTTGAACTCTTGAAAAAGCACTTGCAACTAGAGCGCCCTCTTGTGATGCAAAAGGTATGAATTACCACTGGCTGCATTGCTTAAAGCCGTTCCAATCTTCTAAAAATTCGGGTGCTCCATAAATTAATCAAATAATACTCCTTAAAGACTATAATATAAGTAGTCCCCAACTTATTCTCATGCATATCAAATATTTACAGTTGAAATTTCAAAAATGATTCCGAAATAGTCCTAGAATAATTTCGAACTCATCCGACCAGCCTTGAAATGATTTAAGAAAAAAATATACCAACGCTTTTATTTAATTGTCTGATCAACGCCCTAGATTGATGAGGAGTGTGATGACTAGTACCTAGGACCTACCTAATTATTTTCTAGCTTTTAGTATTATTATCACTTAATGTAAGTATTGTTTTCAATAAAACCGTTTAACTTAAAATAATTTTTTTTTATTATAATTTTTTTTTTAAGTTTTTAGTCTTTATTTATTTGCCTATTATTTCTCATTCTGTTTAGTCCATTTAATGACTCATTTTTACAAGGACTCTTTCCTGACAATTTGTTACAATCTATGTCCTCAATACATAAGCCTTCCAAAGACTTTACTCGTCTCTGCGCTACGTATGCTCGTCCCTCCTCCAACTCCAAAATATTTTGATGTCACTTCTAACGGACTGTATTTAATATTTGTTCCAAATATGAGCCAGATCGGACCACAAATAGATTTTTTTAAATATCTCGATCCTTGCGCCACCTAGCGGCAATTTTTTCACAGCCGTTTTCCATTCATGTGTGTATTATGTCTTCAAAATCTGACCACAAAAAAATTTTTTTAATATCTCGATCCCTGCGCCACCTAGTGGCGATTTTATTTTCATAGGTCGCTTTTTATTCATGTAGGTATTATGTGTTCCAAACATGAGCCAAACCGGACCGCCAATACGATTTTTTTAATATCTCCATTCTTGCGCCAATTTAGCAGCGATTTTTTTTTCATAGGCGCTTTCTATTCACGCATGTATTATGTATTCCAAATATGAGCCAAATCGGACCACAA
Source organism: Eurosta solidaginis (assembly GCF_040869045.1). Lineage (NCBI taxonomy): Eukaryota > Metazoa > Arthropoda > Insecta > Diptera > Tephritidae > Eurosta > Eurosta solidaginis. The sequence continues at coordinate 340,151,998 of NC_090319.1, read as the reverse complement.
GTACGATTTTTTCGAATAATTCGATCCATGTGCCACCTATCGGTGATTTTTTTCATAGGTCGCTTTCTATTCACGCATGTATTATGTATTCCAAATATGAGCCAAATCGGACCACAAATACGATTTTTTTAAATATTTTTATCCATGTGCCACTTATCGGAGTTTTTTTCTTATTATTGCATTGCCATCGGGTTCTGAACTATATTTCAAGTTTCAAGCTTGTAGCTTATCGGGAAGTAACTTAAATTTTAATTACAAAATTCGTTCACAACGGCCTGTCAAGTTAAGCTAAATAAAACCGTTTAAAAATGGTACTGAAGATGGCAAAATGCCTAAACGGGGTTTTCTCCAAACCAAATTTGATAAGCGAATATGGAAAACCGTATACATCATTGGCCCCCATGCCAATAAAGCGCCAGATGTGTATGCGTAAATGACTACAATTTCGAGAAAGCTCCAAAATACTCTAGGGTAAGCCTCTTAAAACCCAAGAACGGTAATTGACGACGGCACAATATATCTAATTGTAGTTAGTGGAGACTCTCAATACTAACCAATAGATCTTTTTCTTAATACTTGTAATAGCTTACATTTTTTTTGGTTGGTGCGTATATGAACTTAAGCAAGGGCTCCCATATTGATAAGACTCCGTTGTGGGAAAGAAATCCATAGATTCAGTAAACGCAATAAATAACATAGGCATATTTAGGGGGTAGGAATCTTCGGTTTCGTAGACATCTCAATACCAAATATTATTCTCTAATTTCTCGGAAAGGCATAGACATGCTCTATATTTAAACATATTTAACTGGGCGCCTTACCTTACTCTCTGTGCAGCTAGCTGGCCACTATTTATGCGAACTGCCTTAAGCTGGGATACAACCCAAGTCATGGAATTTGATCAAAGTTACCAAAGGCCTTACCGTAATTTCAGCACTTCCTAGGACTTCAGACTAATCAATATTTCGTCTCCTATTTCCAAAAGGGGGAGGAATTCTAGGCATCGGAGCATGTCTGTTGTAAGGCCAGGGCAACAGGAAGGGATTATCTACTCGACTAGAACATGAATATAGCTCTCTTCAGAGGGATAATGTGTGAAAGTGAGCTGCGGCCAAGCGATAGTAAAGCTTAGTGATACGGGCTTTGTACTATCAGCATTCATAACAATTTTCATTTTATCTAAATCATAAGATTATACTCTGTCTAGGCAACTTGTTTGATTGTTTATCTCCTGACAGAGGTTACCGATATTATTCCTATCTCCAAAGGATTTATACAAAGTCGAGATTAGTTTTATTTTCAAGTATATCGTTCAAAAGCACCGGCTCTCAGATTAGTTTTAGCTGACGTCACAGCTATTCCTTGTGCTCTCACAACGGACTTTCTGGTCTTTCAAGTGAGCCTCTCCTACTTGGAGTATTTCTAATTCAAACTAGCTTAACCGTAGCGTTGTGTAGATAACGGGCGAGTATAGCAAAGACAACTGAGAACGTAGGGCTAAAGTATCCCCGGGTCCTCAACCCTTCTTCTAAATTTGTGAAATTATGCCGTCTTAGGCAGTTAAGAGTCACCTATACAAGCCGTACCACACTGACCCAAAATTCTGGTTGAATATCGAATAACTTCAACTAAGGTTCAGCTTAATAAATAATTCAAAAGCCTTTGTACAAAACCAAACAAAAAGGCGTCCCTCATTTTCTCCATAATTAATATTAGAAAAGGCATTTTGATTAGCCACTGGAAAGGCTCGTTCCGGTGTATCTGTGTTTGTATGTGTCTACAGTAAACGATCAAAAGGAGTGCTAATTTATGGCTCATTTAATTAAGGCATACTCTATACCCGCAGCACTCATATGGACACCACCAGTCAATGCATCAACGTTAAACACAATTACAACGACAACTATGTTGATACTAAGGGAAGCCGCCTGCTTGGAGCTATAAAATTGTTAGGCGAGCAGCAGTAGCACATTTTCTGTCAAACATTTATTTAATGTTTCCATTTCCTTGCATTTAAGTAAACTTCATAGGAAATTTAATTTAACCCTTATGAAAGCACTTTTTTAATGCCTCATAAGACTGTCCTTGACACTGAGTAAGTCTTTCCGCCGTCTCCCAGCCCAGTATGTGGTCATAACTTATGTGATAGAATGTTCGATTGAGAAGTCTGACCAAATACTTTACATCTAGTTTCATAGAAAACAGAAGCCCTTACAGTCTCGTTCAATCTGCTCATTGCGATAAGCCAATTTGAAAAATAATCTCGAAACTAAGGCCTTCTAACCTAAAACCTTCTGGCAATAGCCTTTTGGTCCGTGGATTTTACGCTTGGCTCCCATGACTGGCATGCCTTGTCACTATAACATTCTAAGTACCTTATCTAGATCTCGCCCTGGGGTTGAACATAATGCAGGAAACTTTACCAGAGATTCGTCAGCTCCTTATCGATAAGCGAATTATTATAGTCGATTTATAGATTTGTTATGGCCGAGTTATCGGGTTCTTATTGGTATAGGCTTGTTATCCACAGATGAGTCATAGATTTTATATTGACATCGCCAATAAATCGATAACACGCCAAGAACAAATTGGATACACCCTAATAAGAAATAGATAACATAACCTTTCAATAACCTAAATAGTCAACAACTTTTCATTAAGAATAGATAACTTTTCGATAACATATCTAGAAAATCTATAGCATGACGATAACAAATTTGATACAATCCAATAAGAAATCTATAGCTTTTCGATAGCAAATCGATAACTTTGTGATAACAAATTCATAAGTTGTCGGTAATAAATCTATAACGTTTCGACAATAAGCCGATAAACCGGTAACAACAAATTGGTAACACTCCGTTAGCAAATCGACAAGTTTTTGAAAATAAATCGACAGCTAGATAGCACATCAAATCGGTAACTTTTTGGTAACAAGTCGATGTGTTTTCGATAACAAATCTATGACTTTTCGACAACAAATGAGTAAACCGCCGATGGAAAACTAGTAGCCCTCTGATATAAAATTGATAGTTTTACGATACCAAATCGATATATTTTTGAAAAGGTATCGCCAAATTTTTGGTAGTAAATCGATAACTCTTTCATAACAAATCGATTTTTAATACCTTATGAATGAATGAACTTTCAACAGATAATCGATATGTTTTCTATAATATATCGGCAACGCGTCGATAACTTATAGATACAATTTTTTATGGGTATATCGTGTATACCTCGTCGATAACAAACTTATAAAACGTCCATTCGAAATGTATAGCTTTCCATAACCCGTCGATAACAACCCGATAATTTATCTATGGCAAAACGTTACAGTTTAGATTACATATTTAAAAAACGAACTTCGGTTTCGGTTTTGGCTTCGGTTTAGTCTTTGGGTTAGACTTCTAATACTTCCTTTCCTTTTGCCTCATTTTGCTTTTTTCTACCCGTCCTTTTTTTCTTTTCCCCTCATTTCCTTGTCTCCCTTACATTGCGTAAATTTACTGTTGTTGTTCTTGTATGGATACGGTACGTTCCGGTAACAAGCACCATTAGGGTATTAGCCGGACCATCTCAGGTACGATTTGGTATGACCACATGATACCTTCTAGCCTATCCAGCCCTCCCACCTCCTTGATCAATGAGGAACTTGGGGTCGCCAGAGCCTCAGCTGTTAAAGAAACAGGATTCACCACGGGTAGGTGAGGTTGGCAATTTGGTTTGAGAAGATATATATTGCGCTCCACAACCGCTTGAATCAATTTGGTATTTTAGTCGCCCCTGGTATATTCTAAGCAAGGCCCGTATTACATGTTACGATCAGTGACTGAAAACCATTTTGACTCAAGCTATAACTATGCAACTGTCAAACTTTTTCTGAAAATTATAATACGTTAGGGATCTAACGAGTACTATTTGTCGCTAGTTCAAATATGCCATTAATCCGACTCACCATTTCAAAGCTATTGTGATTTAAAAATTGAGTTTCGATCATGTTTCGTAACACGTAATACGGGTCCAGCTTAACCTGCTGGGTTATTCGCTGTCTTATTTCGCCATTATCAAATCCACCATATTACGCTGCAATTTAGTGGTTTATCTTACGCTTAAATTCTGTATTCCCCCATCACTGCTATCAAAGTTTATTGGTGGGCCCCCAAAGCTCAGTGCATCTTTTCAAGAATAATTTCAGTTTGTACTTTTGGAAGGCACCCTAACATGAGCAACATTAAAAGTTTGCACTGTAGCAATCGCTCAAAATGAGATATTTGCACATTTGAAATGAAAAAGGTAAATCTCTGCAAGTACGCCAGTGATCAGGAAATCAACTGTTAGCTACATACATTCTGGTATGCACGTGCAGTACTTACATTCGAATTCTTCCTAAGGATAATTAGCGCTTCACTAGCGAACGGATATAGTCGTTGAGTGTTTGGAATAGCGCACCAAACCTTTGCTGGCTACCGACGATGACAATCACAATTATTATGTTTACAGTTAATTTTCTTGCCGCTGGCCACAATTCTATTGCAACATTTTAACTCATGTATGTACAAGCAGTAATGTGTGAGTATGTTTGAACTCACTGGTGTGCAATTAAAAGCTGTCATAGTCAGCATAGCTGCCATTTAACTGAGCGTGTTAAACACACAATACGAAAAGGCATATCAAACATTAAATTAAACAAGTTAACCAATGTTGATCATTTTATATTTGGGGTATTCCATCCCGTTTCGACCAATTTTAACCCGACCCCTTTAGAATTGGCTGAAAGTTTTTCTTCTTTTTCTAGCTTACGAAAACGTTTTTCAGAAGTTTTCCAAATTTTTTCATCCAACTCAAAAAAAGTTATGAATTTTAAAAAAACACCGTTTTTGTTTTCAAAATGCTATAACTTTTTCAAAAATTTACCGTTTGGGATCTTTTATTTTTAAATTTGTTTTTAAATGTACTTTTCGGAAAAAATTCAAAAAAATTTTTAAAGTTTTTTTTTTTGTAATTTTTCAGTTTTTCGAGATTTTTCGAATTCCGCCCTTTTTTTCTTATAAAAAACTTCAATCAATTCTGCAATCATCCCCACTAATCCCGGAGTGGGCCGAGAATTTTTTTTTTATTTAATTGAAAAAAAAAAACTTTAAAATTTTTTTTTGTATTTTTTCCGAAAAGTACATTTAAAAACATATTTAAAAAAAAAAAAATGATCCCAAACGGTCAATTTTTGAAAAATTTATAGCATTTAAAAAAAAACACCGTTTTCCAACTCAAAATAAGTTTTAAATATTTTGAACAAAAACGGTTTTTTTTTTTTCAAAATGCTATAACTTTTTCAAAAATTGACCGTTTGGGATCATCTTTTTTTTTAATATGTTTTTAAATGTACTTTTCGGAAAAAATACAAAAAAATTTTAAAGTTTTTTTTTCAATTAAATAAAAAAAAAGAAGAAATTCTCGGCCCACTCCGGGATTAGTGGGGATGATTGCAGAATTGATTGAAGTTTTTTATGAGAAAAAAAGTGCGAAATTCGAAAAATCTCGAAAAACTGAAAAATTACAAAAAAAAACTTTAAACATTTTTTTGAATTTTTTCCGAAAAGTACATTTAAAAACAAATTTAAAAAAAAAAAGATCCCAAACGGTGAATTTTTGAAAAAGTTATAGCATTTTGAAAACAAAAACGGTGTTTTTTTAAAAATTCATAACTTTTTTGAGTTGGATTAAAAAATTTGAAAAACTTCTGAAAAATGTCTTTCGTAAGCTAGAAAAAGAAGAAAAACTTTCAGCCAATTCTAAAGGGGCCGCGTTCAAAATTGATCGAAATGGGATGGAATACCCCATTTATCTAAAGTAGGTATGTGGTAGTGATGGTGATGAAGGTGTTTGCCTGTGTCACAAAGAATTCGACTTGTGCCAACTGCTAACGGCTATAAGGACGATGAATATAATTATGGCTTTAACGACAACGATGAGTGGAGAATATGCGAATAAGAACGTCAACGGAAGTAAATGTTTGCATTGTTGAAAATATTAATTGCATTTGCATAACATAGCCCATATGTTTATATGTAAGCTGATAAATCTCATTATATACCTACATATACATACGTAATATGTATGGTATATTATTGTAATACAGTTGCCATAGCCAAAGATCATTCTCACAAGGACCAGCACTATTAGATAAGAACGAAATCAGGGAATGCTTAAAAAATGTGGGGATACTGGATTTCCTAACATTGCTCCCCAATATGCTGTGTTTTATAGACAATGTGGTAGGTCTCAGGTTATAATGAAGTGGTTCTAAGCGCCTCTCTGGACATCGAAAGGCCGTTTAACAAAGTCGTGCTTCAGCTATCGAAAGTACCCTCGGTATATTAGAAGTCAAAGAGGCTCTGGTTACGTAAGCTCAGTTAAGTTGATTGGTAGCCATTCCAAGAGGGAGGCTCACTTTGACAACATAAGGCTCCTTTGTGATACCACATAAAGTAACAGCAACGTAAGCTTTAGCTACTTTGAGAAGCAGCAATGTACTTTCGAATAAGACCGACCTCGACCCTAAGTAAAACCTTCCGCAATCCTAGCAAGCCATGACCGCATTACTAGTTTTGGCAAAAGTTTGAGTCAAGCATGAAGTGTCTCAATGATTCAACCTTTTGGTCCTATATGTCGCTACAGCAAGATGACCTTTCCTTCATGTTGATATGTACCACAGGGACTCTCAAAGGATGATAGATGAGTCCTGGTGAACCCATCAATTTTAGCAGACCCCCGCTATTTACTTACAGCCAGAATAATCTCACAACTCTGCTGGAAGCCAGGTCGGTAGGGAAACTCCGTATTCCCTACAGATATCTAAATCCGGTGCGGTTAAACCCATGCGTGCTAATAGATCCGCCTAACAATTTCCGGAGATACTGCTATAACTTGAGGCAGATGATATTAATATGAAAGAAGGCAGGATTAATTCATCACATCCTCAATCGCGGCAACTTTCGATTGCAATTCGATATTAGGCAACTTGAACTTAAATCGAGCTTCTAAGATAAAACTTCCTTACCAACCTTCCCATCCAACTTCGAGTCATCCCTTAACCAGTTAACCAGCCCACTGCTCTCCTCTCTCGAGCGTATGACTTCTCTGAAGTATGAACATTACTCCATATAGCAAGATTGGCCTTCCTTTGATAGAGCCAATGATTCTTTTCCAATTTAATCCCCAAATATTCCACTCTATCCGAAAGTACCAAAGGTATTCCTCTAATCGAGGGTGACCTGAAAGGGTGGACCTTGTATTTCCTCGTAAAACAACCAGTTCTATTTTTCTGGCACATATCTCGAAAATATCTCGCTGGGTTTCCAGAAACTTACCGATGACAAAGAATGTCAGGTCATCCGGTGGAAAATGGAATCGACCAAAATCATTGAGCTCAATTAGTCTCGTTTATCGTTGGTAATTGGGGCTATTACGGACATTATGGGAAGGAAGTCCAAACGGGGCTGCTCGGTATATTGAAAAATCCCTTCTGCTTCAGCTGCATGGTAGATGACGAGCTGTAAAAAATTCGAAATATATTTTTTTTTCCTGATTCCCTACGAAGCCATAATCATCGTCTCGAAAATCATCCAATTCTTATATAAATGAGTCAAGGTGGCAACTTTTTATCGTATTTCAATTGTGCTATAGTTGTTTTTTGAAAACATGACCCATTAAATGTTGCTTGGATATTTTGTCTGACACACACCTGCACTGCCACTTGATTATTGATTAAACTTAATAGAAGAACCAGAGTCTCTCAAATACATTATTTCAAATCCAATGTTGGTCCAAACTGACTTCTGTTTGAGGACACAGAAACTAATCTTGGTATGGTTGAAGGCAACTAAGCCTCTGCGAGCACCCGGTTGCTAGTGAACTACATCTCGAGAGTCGATGTTTGTCTAGAAAATACTTCTGATTGATTATAGGTATACCAATAATTGACTTATCCAGAAAATCTAAACCACTTAAGACGCATAAAAGTTTCCCACGGGCCGTACCTACAGTGAGGCCGGTACACGTGCACGCTGAAATTTCTCAGTGGTACCAATTTTTTTGATCATAGTAGATGGCCAAGGGGACGTCCGTCATAATTTACTTGCGGGATTAGAGTTTGGTGGCTGGCCATGGACAAAAAGATTACAGGAAGGTAGTGTCGAACTGCCGCAATAAATGTATTGCTGAACCTACTCCCTTTGGGCCTTTACATAAGTGAAACTGCAAATTTTTCTGCAGTAAAATTTTGAGAGTCGACGCAGTATGGTCATAGTGCTCTCCTCAGAAAACTTTCCATCATATTATTACACGCCAGCGGAGGATTTTGACAAATGTCATAAGATTAAATTCCCTTCAAGAGGGCAGGTGTTCACATCAAGGACGCAATTTAGTTTTACGTGGACGAGCTGAGGTCTTCTGTGGGCAACTTTAACTATAGCTAACTTTCTGTCTTCCTAACTCGGCTAGTATCTTCCAAGCGCATGTACCGGATATAGAAAAGGCCTGTGCTCTCCTGGAGGAGTCTGTTAGAGAGCGCGAGGTGTGCATTTTCTTATATAGTCAAGCAGCACTCATGACGCTTCCTTCCTTTATCACTTCGTTAAGGCGATCATCAACTGTGAAGGTTCGCTAATATGGGTTCCTGTTTACAGAGACCACGAAATCAACGAGAAGGTAGTGGAACTTGCAAAGGCAGAGGCACTGATGTATACTGCGGAGGGAGTCGAGATCCATCATCCACTATCAGCAATCAAAAGTAACATAAATAGCAGTTTGAAAGAGAGCAGTTTGAAAGAGGTATTCAGATGGTACTCCTCGGTACGTGCAAAATAACTAATCAAACTGGCCGAATTACGATAGTAGAAGAAAAAAGGACCTACTGAAAAAATCTTTAGGATCACTGCCACAGCCATGGCAAACTGCCCACTTGGTCTATATACTGAGAAAATGTGGATCCCTTGTAACAGCATTTGCAGAAGTTGTGGCGAGGAGGTAGCAAAAAAACAGTAACGCCCTGCGCAGTAAGGACCTATTTAAAAAATCTTTAGGATCACTGCCACAGTCATGGCAAACTGCCCACTTGGTCTGCATACTGAGGAAATGTGGATCCCTTGTAACAGCATTTGCAGAAGTTGTGGCGAGGAGGTAGCAAAAAAACAGTAAGCCCTGCGCAGTAAGGACCTGCTTAAAAAATCTTTAGGATCACTGCCACATTCATGGCAAACTGCCCACTTGGTCTATATACTGAGAAAATGTGGATCCCTTGTAACAGCATTTGCAGAAGTTGTGGCGAGGAGGTAGCAAAAAAACAGTAACGCCCTGCGCAGCTTTAGCACACTATTAACTTCAAATTATGGAAAGTTAAATACTGTCGGGAATACCGTTTCTAAATGCTCCGCAGAAGATATCAGCAAGTTTATTGACCTAACTAAATTGTTTGAACGTAGCGCCGACTAAACCTGTAGAAACCGTTGCAGTTGATTCCAGGAGAAAAAGGGGCCAAAATTCCACCCTGTGCGCTACCTAGGTTTGGGTCTTTTAAATGCAAGCAGCAACAGAGGCAAGGAGATTTTGATTATTTCGATATTAAGTGCAGCAGAACTTGAACCCAGTTTTTTCGGTATAGTAGACAAGAACACTACCCACTACCTCTCGGCGGAGGCATTTAGTTATTTTAAGATGTCACGTATCCATATTTACAAAACACTTTAATATTACGTAGCTTGCGTAATTAATAGACCGAGCGAATCGTACCTCTAAACATTGTGTAATATGCACTATTACATAACAGCTAAGAAACAGCTAATATTGTGCTGCGCAGCTATTTATGCAAACCCAAGGTGCAACCTTTGCATGAAGCCTACTGCCCTATATTGGCCTACAAGATCAGTAAATAAACAAACAAGCCAGAACACAAAGTACATAACTGCGCATTCCCACAAACGTGATTTCGCTAACACCGCTAAGCCTATTTTTGTTGTATTTGTTGAAGCTGATTTGTTGTGCACGTTGCAAGGCCACGTTGTCGCGTTATTAGCACCTCTAATTTGATGTTACAACAAAATCTAAGAACAAAGCTAACTATTTGTGCATACAAAGACAATATGTGCCCATTGAAAAACTTGTTCAGATGCAAAGTTTATTTTGTGACCTATGCTGACGAACTAGGCCCTTTATTGGCGGAGTTTCACTGGTATTATCTGATAAGGTTAAGTACCTTGGCGATATGCGTGGCAGAAAGCTGCCACAGAAGCAAATTAAAGAGGGCAAAGCTTAAGAAAGCCGCATTCGCCTTGTACTGTTGTCCTGGAAACAACGCTGGGGGCTCTCATCAAGGGAGGTAGATACATTGGCGCTATGGCGTGGTGGTAAAGCCGATTCTCTTCCATAGAGCGTTGGTCTAGTGGAATACGAACAGCCCTGATTGGGATTAGCGAGGCTTTTCGCATGATACTAAATCCGGCTTTGAATGCAATGTTTAATATACACATAGTGCATATGGTTGAGAGGGCAGCAGCATCCTTGACTGTAATTAGGCTATATAACACGTGGCAAGACGACATTATTATTACCGCCTTCAACTTCATCCCTTAGCAGGACAGATTACTGTGTGCCAGGTTTTGGGATGCTAATTGACTTCACAACTTATATACCTTCGAGGAAGGAATGGGTGTGAAACTCATTTAGGGCAGGGGTCTGAATGACGTATAGGTCCAAGCACAGTGGCAAGGCTGGAATGGGAGTAATCTGTCAGGAAGTCAGAGTTACTGGCGGAAATCGCCGTGGTCTAGAATGATGTGGCCAATATTCTATCCAGTACATCATAATATAGGAAGTTTATCATCTACTCGCACAGTCAGGTGAGCATCAAAGCGCGAAGCTGCAAAAGCGTCGAGCTGCAAGTCAATAAAAATTTTTTGGGTGCCGAGCGATATTCCCGTAAAATTTCATGCGGATATCTTACCACGCGCTGGAATGTACGTTGTGAATGGGGGGTGAATGACAGCAAAGACTTTATGCTGACCCCACCTCTTGCCGGGTGTCAAGATCTTTCTGGTCGGTTGTTGATATAAATCGCTCAACGGCATAAATAGGGTTCACAATGGCTCATTTCACAATGGTGATTGGAGCTTGCATAGGCACTGCTCCTTACTGTGTTAGTTGCATTGCTTGCCTGCCCAACTTTTGCATATATAAGGCGTAACTATTTTTGTAGGGATGTATTTGAGTCCCCGGAGAAAATTTCGGGGAATTATGTTTGGTTATACCGGAAGTATGTCGTTACTACGCAGCGATTCACTTAATGATCAGAAAAAAGTTTCTCCGCTAATTAACGTGATATCGCAACGTACCGTAATTGTTGAAGTGGGCAGTTTGAAGCAGCAGCCAGTGAACCTAATTTTACCAGAAGTTTAATGCATTTGATAAAAATGTCAGCTTTTCTTTAAAGCTGTGCGGTACCATAAGCTGTGTTATCCCCTCAACTGTGGAACCATACGGTGAACACCAAACCAATAATGATTCCTATGATTCCTTTCCTAGTCACACGAAATAAACCGCATAGCCTGCCAGATTACAAGCCGTAATATTTATATTTCAGATACACTGACTTCCACACAGGCAGAGCCTCACCTTCAACCTTTCCCAAAGTATTTGTAAGGTAGTTAAACTGAATGCCCTACTGGCCTGGAGCGTAATCATATTTGATCATACCAGAACTGTCGCCAGTTAATCCAGAAAAGAAGCGACTGGCACGCCTTGATAGACCATCATAAGGGATTAAACGGTTAAACTCCATCTAAGAAAAGTCATACGTCAACTACTTATACCACGAATCATATGCCTTCACCATGCCAAAAACCAACTGCTCTTCAAATTGAATATCAATGTTATGTATGCGGCCGCCGTGATGTGGTAGTAGGGTTCTACGCCTACTACACCGAGGGTTCTGGGTTAAACTTCCGGGCAAAGTAACATCAAAAATTAAGAAACAGTTTTTTTCAATTAGAAACAAGTGCTTCTAATTAGATTGCCATGAAAAGCGTCTCCGTGAAAATTCATCTGCCTTGCATATGCCGTTCGGTGTCAGCATAAAACTTGTAGGTCCCGTATCGCCTAAATTTTCTCGGAGGTAAATGGTGAGATCTACTCTGAGGATCTTATGTTCTTCTGAAGGGAGAGGCAACCGAACCATTGCGGCAGGACCTCTCCCCTTTTTCCAAAAAAAAATTAGCCAGTAAATCCCCCTGGAATACTGGCTATACACATGTCAAACACAAATTACTCCATCTGTTCTAGCGTAGTTGAGTCACAGAGCTGATTAAAATGTAGCACATTCTAGAGGGGTTGAACTGGCCGATCAATTAACACCTAACATACACTGAATGTGCCACTATTGCCACCAGAATTGATTTGACGACCAAACCGAAAACCCTCAATTAGGCACCAGGACTTATATTACAGAATATTATTATATTACGAATACTAGAAGTTTTCCAAAATATTACTTAATCGCTGCCTCGAAAACTGGCAACTCTGCCACACCTATTAGCTTCAAATTTTACCTCGCGAGTGCGTGGCACGAACACAGAACATGTTCAACCGTCCCAACCTGAGATTGAACTTCCTACATCTGCTGTTCCTGACAAGGCCCAACTTAAAAGCATGTGACGCCAGTCTATTTGGGGATTTGCACATGATCTTGATAAATCATACGCAACTCCTGTCTCCTTTTGATTTCTCCAAAACTAAATGGGACGCCTACTGTTAATTCATTTTTCCCTTAAGTTTAGGCTTAGAGTTGGCGGCCACCGTGGTGTGATGGTAGCATGCTCCGCCTACCACAACGTATGCCCTAGGTTCACACCCCGGGGAAAGCAATATCAAAATTTTAGAAATAAGGTTTATCAATTAGAAGAAAATTTGTCTAAGCGGGGTCGCCCCTCGGCAGTGTTTGGCAAGCACTCTGAGTGTATATCTGCCATTAAAAGCTCTCAGTGAAAACTCATCTGCCTTGCAAGGTGCCGTTCGGAGTCGGCATAAAACATGTAGGTCCCGTCCGACCAATTTGTAGGGAAAATCAAGAAGAGCACGACGCGAATTGGAAGAGAAGCTCGGCCTTAGATCTCTTCGGAGGTTATCGCGCCTTACATTTATTTTTAAATTTTTAGGCTTCGAGTCCAACTAGGGACCTTATATTTCCTAGTAAATAATTCTGGATCGGTTTTTCCGCGTTGACGGTTAACACGACTCCACATTCCCAGACATGTACATCCCAAATCGCCTGATCCATCACAGAGCTGATTGTTGGTAGACATATGCCGCTTACGATTACTGAAATATCATCTGCAAATGCCGTGAGTTTGACTGGTCCTCTATCGAACCGTCTAAGCAATTGGTTAATGACCAGCGTTCACAGCATTGATGTTAATACCCAACCCTGCGGCGTTCTTCTCTTTACAGATTTGACCTCGCATAGAAACCAATCCGACGTGATCGTTTTGCAGCTTAACATGGAACATGTCCAATTTGTTAAGGCCGAATGTATTTCAATCGAGTTGGAACTATCGATGATTGCTATCTTCGAGACATTGTTAAAAGCAAATGACAAATGGCAAATGGACCCCCCTACAAAATAGGCCATAAATCCTTCCAGATTATAGCTATCTGCATGTAAATTCCACCTGAATGCGCCATTCTGGCATGATTGAATCAAAAAGACAAATCTCTAGACATCCAAACATTCACTCTTTCACATAATAGGAATATTAAAACTTACATCCTTTTTGGGTGGGTATTTGAATGTAAATTTGTGTAAATGTAAAAGTATTGTTTTACATGCAAAAGTCTAAAACAAAATCAAAGGCCATTGTCCAACAAGAAGGTAAGTAAACTGCATCATGTGCTCAACTTGAATGTCCCAAATCTGCAAACTGTTGAAAATGCGAAAAGGCGTTAAGCGCATAAATTTCTTTGTTTTATCTGCTTGTTTTATTTGGTGCCCTGTTATTGTTAATGTAGCTATTTGTTGTTTGTATTATTGTTTGTTTATATAAATGATATAAAACATATATAAATAATAAATCTTGAGGTTGGGCATCGTGTGAATGGTTAGTTTTAATGCGTTTTCTTTTTTGAAAAAAAAAACAAAAAATGTTACACTCATGTTGCACTCTTTAGTTCTAAATTTGTAATCTGGCCACCTGATGTTATGTAAAATGGCTCTATTTGTAGGTAATGCGACCCATTTTCTTATTAACTGGAAAATGTTTTGTGAAATGAACACACAAAGTCACCAGCTCTATCCTGGAAAAGAACCAACAGGGCGATTTATTATTTTCAGAAAAGAAAACGAGATATCCCTATGATCCAGGCTGAACGTGCTCCAAAAACAAAGCATAAGTAAATTTTAAAGCCGCCTTCGACAGCACGAAAAGGAGCTGCCTATATTCCGCTATGTCTGAATTTGGCTTCCCCGCAAAACTTATACGGCTGTGCAAAATGACGTCAAGGAACACCATCAGCTCAGTCAGAATTGGGAAGAACCTCTCCGAGCCGTTCGAAACTAAACGAGGTTTCAAACAGGGTGACCCCCTATCGTGCGATTTCTTCAATTTAATGCTGGAGCAAATTATACTAGCAGCAGAACTTAACCGCTCTGGAACAATATTCTATAAAAGCGTGCAATTACTGGCATATGCTTATGACATTGACATCATCGGCCTAAACACCCACGTCGTTAGTTCTGATTACTCTAAACTTGAAAAAGAAGCGGTAAGATGGGTTTGATGGTGAATGAGAACAAAACCACGTACCTGCTGTCCACGCTACTGTTGGCAGGCATAATTTCGAAATACTAAAAGACTTCGTTTATTTGGGAACCAGCATCAACACTAGCAACAACATCAGCTCCGAAATCCAGCGAAGAACCAGTTTTGCCAACAAATGCTACTTGGGACTAGGTAGGCAACTGAAAACTAAAGTCCTCTCTCGGCCAACGAAAGTCATACTCTACAAATCACTTATCGTTCCCGTCCTGCTATATGATGCAGAAGCATGATCCATGACAACATCAAATGAAACGGCTCTGGGAGTGTTAGAGAGAAAAGTTCGTCGAAAGATTTATGGACCTAAACGCATTGGCGATGGCGAATACCAAGGAAGATTTAACGAACAGCTGCACAAGCTCTACGCAGAAGTCAACATAATCCAGCGAACCAAAACGCAGCGGCAGTGCTGGCTAGGCCATGTTATGCGAATGAAATATGACGCTCCGGCCACGAAAGTGTGGGTCTATCGGAATCCGCCTATGGAAGCAGAAGTAGAGGGCGGCCACCACTTCGCTGGAAAAACCCAGGTGGAAAACGATTTAAACTCCCTTGGTGTAACCAATTGGCGCCAGTTGACAGAGAGAAGGAGCGACTGGCGTGCCTTGTTGAACGGCCATAACCGTTTAAACGGTTAAGCGCCAATTAAGTAAGTAAGTAAGTATGGTAAGTAAGTTGTATTTAATTAAAATGGAACTAAAATAGAAATGCCGCTATGCCATCTATGAAAATAATATTGATAAATCTTTCATTTGTTAACTCGATTGTGAACTACAGTAAAAATTGAAATGTCCTACTAAATTGCACTTGACGTTTGGATTAATGGCATTATATTTGTTAGCGGCTTTATTTGTGTACTAATAACGGTAACTTTAATATTCTTTACCTCTTAACTCTGATATCGCATGCTGCACCTGCCCAATGTAACTCAATTTACAACATAGCAGTAGGCCAGCAGTAGCCTTAAAGTCAATAAATATGTATGTTATTATTATCTCGGACAGTTGCTCATAAATTATCGCTTAACAAATCAAGGTCAATGTTGTCAGGAACGTATAGCAGAAAGGCTATTGAAAGGAAATAATCTATGAGATGATCTATTACGTACATTAGCCCATTTAAAAAAAAAATAAAAATTTACCATCCAAACCATTCTAAAAAGAGGTTGTGTCTAGTCCGCATTGAAACATTTCTTCTTCATAGATGAAGAAATTGAATTTGGCTCAATTGGGAGATCGCCAGATCTTTCTCATTTTCAGTTTGACCAAAGCCTTTCCCACTAATGGCTCCTATAAACTATTTTTACGAAACACGTTCTTTGTGTAAACAAGCTGTGAGGAGGTTGAGTAGTTTTTTTAATTTTATTTTTTTTTTTCATATATTTTTACAAATTTAATGAATTTTAGATGCCTCTTACAATTAAATTAATTAAATTATTATATTTATTATGACAGAAAAAAAACTAATAAGATTGTCACATACAAGAGGATGTATTGCGATCATGCAAAAGATCTCTTCAGATATGCTGTATTTTTAAACAGAAATTATATTCTCACCAATTTGAGACTCGAACTCGAGTTCTTAGATTTCCAATCCAGCACTCCTAACACTAGGCTATGGCCGTATCTGTTTTTATGCTGCTTAATTCACTATTATTATTGCTATTGTTATTTATCAGTACGATTTTTTTATGCATATTTATATGATCAGAGAGGTGCTTAATAACCAGACATTGACCGTACACTTGCCTCAGACTAATATTATTTTGTTGCGAAACCCCCCTCCACCTTGAGAAGTTTTACACTTACTCTCTTATTCATAAAAAATAAAATAGCTTTATAAAGCCCTTAAAACGCTGTCAGCATACCGTTATAAAAAGTTTCACAGAAGTTGACAGAATCAGCTGATTATTACGTCAAACTAGATTGTAAATAAAAGTCAAAATTGCCAACCTCACCTAAGCTACATCAAAATATTAACTTCTCTAGATAAAATATACACGTGGCTTTGTTCAAAACGTTTGGCGCCTTTTCCGTCCTGATATCGCAATGTTCCAATTTTTCCCAGGATATTCAATAAATTCAAATTAAAACAAGTAAGGAAGGCTAAGTTCGGGTGTAACCGAACATTACATACTCAGCTGAGAGGTTTGAAGACAAAATACGGGAAAATCACCATGTAGGAAAATGAACCGAGGGTAACCCTGGAATGTGTTTGTATGACATGTGTATCAAATGGAAGGTATTAAAAAGTATTTTAAAAGGGAGTGGGTCATAGGTCTATAGGTGGACGCCATTTCGGGATATCGCTATAAAGGTGGAACAGGGGTGACTCTAGAATATGCTTTTACGATATGGGAATCAAATGAGGGCGTTAATGGGTATTTTAGAAGGGATTGATCCTTAGTTCCATAGGTGGACGCCGTTTCGAGATATCGCCATAAAGGTGGACCAGGAGTGACTCTAGAATGTGTTTGTACGATATCGGTATCAAATGAATGGTGCTAATGATTATTTTAAAAAGGAGTGGGCCTTAGTTCTATATGTTGACGCATTTTCGAGATATCGCTATAAAGGTGGACCTGGGGTGACTCTAGATTTCATTTTCTTCTACTTAATATGGTAGGTGTCACACCCATTTTACAAAGTTTTTTCTAAAGTTATATTTTGCGTCAATAAACCAATCGAATTACCATGTTTCATCCCTTTTTCTATCTGGTATAGAATTATGGCATTTTTCTCATTTTTCGTAATTTTCGATATCGAAAAACTGAACGTGGTTATAGTCAGATTTCGGCCATTTTTTATACCAAGATAAAGTGACTTCAGGTAAGTGCGTGGACTAAGTTTAGTTAAGATATATCGATTTTTGCTCAAGTTATCGTGTTAACGGCCGAGCGGAAAGACAGACGGTCGACTGTGTATAAAAACTGGGCGTGGCTTCGATCGATTACGCCCATTTTCACAGAAAACAGTAACCGTCATAGAATCTATGCCCCTACCAAATTTCAGAAGGATTGGTAAACTTTTGTGCGACTTATGGCATTAAAAGTATTCTAGACAAACTAAAGGAAAAAGGGCGCAGCCACGCCCATTTTGAAATTTTCTTTTATTTTTGTATTATGTTGCACCATGTCATTACTGGAGTTGAATGTTGACATAATTTACTTATATACTGTAAAGATATTAAATTTTTTGTTAAAATTTGACTTTAAAACAATAGTGGGCGTGTTCTTTATCCGATTTTGCTAGTTTTTATTTAGCACATATATAGTAATAGTAGTAACGTTGCTGCCAAATTTCACCATGATATCTTCAACGAATGCCAAATCAAAGTTACACCCTCCTTCATTCCTGGTCAACCTTTTTTCCGATTTAAAATTATGCCAATTAAGAGCTGTAAATTGGCATAATTTTAAATCGGAAATAGGTTGACCAGGAATGAAGGAGGGTGTAACTTTGATTTTGGCGTAAAGATAAAGTTATAAATGGAAGTAGAACGGTTATAGGCTGCATCATAGAGCGTATTATCAGTCGACAAATTTTTCTCTAAGCAAATATACTTTGGTCAGGAAACAGCTGTCGCTCACACTGTAACCACCAACGCGCTACAAAAACCGGGGGACTACTTCACTTAGTAGTTCCTCAAAAGCACAGATATAGCTCAATCGACAACGTCAAAAAGAACTGCCAAGTATTCTGCCACTCCCAATATGTAGTCTAATAGGAGTGACTGCTAACTAGTCGACCCTCGTGGTGTAAAATCACATCTTGTCCGAGCTCCCAACAGCATACTCTCTCCTACCCTAAAGACAGTGATTCGGCGGAAAGTTTACTTACTTACTAATAAAATTGGCGCTTAAACGGTTGTAGCGGTCCAACAAGGCGCGCCAGTCGCTTCTTAGCTCTGCCAACTGGCGCCAATTGGTCGTGGTGTAAAATTACATCTTGTCCGAGCTCCCAACAGCATACTCTCTCCTACCCTAAAGACAGTGATTCGGTGGAAAGTTTACTTACTTACTGACTAAATTGGCGCTTAAACGGTTGTAGCGGTCCAACAAGGCGCGCCAGTCGCTTCTTAGCTCTGCCAACTGGCGCCAATTGGTCACCAAGGGAGTGAAAGTTTACTGCGCGAGGTCATTATCGGATTCTGTTTACCTGGAGGTGCCAGCCAGCTTTCATTAGTTTTAAATTCGTTAAAATTCAGTGACGCTAGTTCTGCTAGAAACCCCTTTTATTTTCTGATGTTGGTATCGATATTATGTTTTATTTCTTGACTTGAGTATTTGGCACTCCGTATGAAAGGCCAAGACTGCGGAAGTGGGTGGTGCCCATAGGGGGACTGCAGTACAACTCGATGGTGATTCACTGGTAAAACGCCTTTCACCTCCCACCATCATTCTCCTGATTTGCGTTCACCCAATAAAAGCACCAGAGTCAAAAAATAAGGTAGAATCAGATCGTTCGCACGACAGCGTAGAAAGGCGGCAGCTCTGGCCAGGCAACAGCAAGGCGTAGATTTGAATTACGGCCTTTTCAACCGCGGAATATGAAAAAGCGGATGTACGGATTGGAGACAAGGTTTCTCCAACCGTACCTACTTCGGAAGAAGCAAAAAGAAATGTATTGATTGTATGAGATCGGATTGAAGACACGGCCTCTTCAATCTGTGCAACTTGCCACACCTGAAGGGTTACATCGCAAGTTTTATTGTAAACAAATGCTATTCAAAAATTGCATGTTTCGAGATTTTCTGATACCCTAAAATAGCTGTCTAGTGAGATCGCCATATCTGCGTTTGACTCACATTTTTATAAAGAAACTGTTTGGAAAAATAAAGCTTCATTTGCGTTATTTATACATACATAGCTACAGCAAAAAAAAGTGGTGAGTAGGAGGAACACACAGTTTTAGGAAGCGTTTCATTGTCCTCTACTTGTGAAGACGCGAATGTAGTTAGCAGGGGCGGGAATAAACCATACGTTTTCTCTCCAACTAATCCAATGCTTTGCGACTGAGAAAGTTCTTCACCATGACGGACGAAGAGCTTAGTGCCGAATTCACCTCCCGCCGGAATGCTTACTTTTACTTAACAGTACTACGTGGGAAGTGGTACTAAGACGGTAAGAGTTTTAGTACTGGTTAAAGTCCCACACTGATTTCGAAGCTTTCAATGCTTTCTTCTCTGAAACAAAAAAAACAGTTGTGGATCATTCAGCTACCTGCCGAAAAACGTGTCCTAAACGCTATTGAATATATACCTAACAACAACATAAGCATGAAATCTTTTGACTTATTTGATATGTAATTTCGCTACCTCACAAGCATTCAGCCCGCATTTCTCTTGCTGCATTATTGCGGCGAGTTCATCATTCCGCATTATAACAAAAAAATACTCTGTTCAAAAAAATCCAAATGTTTAACTGTCAGTAACCTGTTTCGTTTGCTTCTTCTTTACAGATTCGCTCTCACGTGCAACATAAACGATTTGCACTAGAAGCTTTAAATCGGCGCCAATGGCAATGACGCATGGCTTTATTCTGTCTGCATGAGCGCGACAAGCTCATGCACATACTGACCGCCAGACCGCCAATTGAAGCCACAATGGAGGTTAAAATCATCGTTAGCGCTGGTTTTTTATTATTTATTTATGGGGTATTCCACCCCATTCCGACCAATTTTGAACCCGACCCCTTTAGAATTGGCTGAAAGTTTTTCTTCTTTTTCTAGCTTACGAAAGACGTTTTTCAGAATTTTTTCAAATTTTTTCATCCAACTCAAAAAAAGTTATGAATTAAAAAAAAAACACCGTTTTTGTTTTCAAAATGCTATAACTGTTTCAAAAATTGACCGTTTGGAACTTTTTTTTTTTTAATTTGTTTTTAAATGTACTTTTCGGAAAAAATACAAACAAATTTTTAAAGTTTTTTTTTTAATTTTTCAGTTTTTCCAGATTTTTCGAATTTCGCCATTTTTTTTTTTTTTTTTCATAAACAACTTCAATCAATTCTGCAATCATCCCCACTAATCCCGGAGTGGACCGATTTTTGTACTCAGTTGAGCAGAGCTCACAGAGTATATTAACTTTGATTGGATAACGGTTGGTTGTACAGTGATAAAGGAATCGAGATAGATATAGACTTCCATATATCAAAATCATCAGTATCGAAAATAAATTCGATTGAGCCATGTCCGTCCGTCCGTCCGTCCGGACGGATTAAGCGATGAAACTTGGTAGGTGAGTTGAACTTATGACGCAGAATAGAAAACTAGTAAAATTTTGGACAATGGGCGTTGCACCGCCCACTTTTAAAAGAAGGTAATTTAGAAGTTTTGCAAGCTGTAATTTGGCAGTCTTTGAAGATATCATGATGAAATTTGGCAGTAACGTAACTCTTATTACTATATGTCTGCTGAATAAAAATTAGCAAAATCGGAGAACGACCACGCCCACTTTTTAAAAAAAATTTTTTTTTAATTCAAATTTTAAAAGAAAAGTTAATATCTTTACAGTATATAAGTAAATTATGTCAACATTCAACTCCAGTAATGATATGATGCAACAAAATACAAAAATAAAAGAAAATTTCAAAATGGGCGTGGCTCCGCCCTTTTTCATTTAATTTGTCTAGGATACCATAAGTCGAACAAAAATTTACCAATCCTTGTGAAATTTGGTAGAGGCTTATATTCTAGGATGATAACTGTTTTCTGTGAAAAAGGGCGAAATCGGTCGAAGCCACGCCCAGTTTTTATACACAGTCGACCGTCTGTCCTTCCGCTCGGCCGTTAACACGATAACTTGAGCAAAAATCGATATATCTTTACTAAACTCAGTTCACGTACTTATCTGAACTCACTTTGTATTGGTGTAAAAAATGGCCGAAATCCGACTATGACCACGCCCAATTTTTCGATATCGAAAATTACGAAAAATGAAAAAAATGCCATAAATCTATACCAAATCGGTACGAAAAAGGGATGAAACATGGTAAGGTAATGGGATTGGTTTACTGAAGCGAAATATAAATTTAGAAAAAAACTTGGTAAAATGGGTGTGACACCTACCATATTAAGTAAAAGAAAATTAAAAAGTTTTGTAGGGCGAAATCAAAAGCCCTTGGAATCTTGGAAGGAATACTGTTCGTGGTATTACATATATGAATAAATTAGCGGTACCCGACCGATGACGGTCTGGATCACCCTGGTCCACATTTTGGTCGATATCACATATACAACTAAGGACCACTCCCTTCTAAAACCCTCATTAATACCTTTAATTTGATACCCATATCGTACAAACACATTCTAGAGTCACCCCTGGTCCACCTTTATGGCGATATCTCGAAAAGGCGTCCACCTATAGAACTAAGGCCCACTCCCTTTTAAAATACTCATTAACACCTTTCATTTGATACCCATATCGTACAAACAAATTCTTGAGTCACCCCTGGTCCACCTTTATGGCGATATCTGGAAAAGGCGTCCACATATAGAACTAAGGCCCACGTCCTTTTAAAGTACTCATTAACGCCTTTCATTTAATACCCAAATTGTACAAACAAATTCTAGAGTCACCCCTGGTCCACCTTTATGGCGATACCTCGAAAAGGCGTCCACATATAGAACTAAGGCCCACTCCTTTTTAAAATACTCATTAACACCTTTCATTTGATACCCATATCGTACAAAAAAATTCTAGAGTCACCCCTGGCCGACCTCTATGGCGATGTCTCGAAAAGGCATCCACCTATAGAACTAAGGCCCACTCCCTTTTAAAATACTCATTAACACCTTTCATTTGATACCCATATCGTACAAACAAATTCTTGAGTCACCCCTGGTCCACCTTTATGGCGATATCTGGAAAAGGCGTCCACATATAGAACTAAGGCCCACTCCTTTTTAAAATACTCATTACCGCCTTTCATTTGATACCCATATCGTACAAACGCATACTAGAGTCACCCCTGGCCCACCTCTATGGCGATATCTCGAAAAGGCATCCACCTATAGAACTAAGGCCCACTCCCTTTTAGAATACTCATTAACACCTTTCATTTGATACCCCTATTGTACAAACAAATTCTAGAGTCACCTCCGGTCCACCTTTGTGGCGATATCTCGAAAAGGCGTCCACCTATAGAACTAAGGCCCACGCCCTTTTAAAATACTCCTTAGCGCCTTTCATTTGATACCCATATCGTACAAACTCATTCTAGAGTCACCCCTGGTCCAACTTTATTGCGATATCTCGAAAAGGCGTCCACATATAGAACTAAGGACCACTCCTTTTTAAAATACTCATTAATACCTTTCATTTGATATCCATATTGTACAAACGCATTCTAGAGTCACCCCTGGTTCACGTTTATGGCGATATCCCGAAAAGGCGTCCAACCATAGAACTAAGGCCCACTTCCTTTTAAAATACTCATTAACACCTTTCATTTGATACCCACATTGTACAAACGCATTCTAGAGTCACCCCTGGTCAACCTTTGTGGCGATATCTCGAAAAGGCGTCCACATATAGAACTAAGGCCCACTCCCTTTTAAAATACTCATTAACACCTTTCATTTGATACCCATATTGTACAAACAAATTCTAGAGTCACCTCCGGTCCACCTTTGTGGCGATATCTCGAAAAGGCGTCCACATATAGAACTAAAGCCCACTCCCTTTTAAAATACTCATTAACACCTTTCATTTGATACCCACCAAACAAATTCTAGAGTCACCCCTGGTCCACCTTTATGGCGATATCCCTAAATGGCGTCCATATATAGAAATATGGCCCACTTCCTCTTAAAATACTCTTTAATACCTTCCATTTGTTACACATGTCATACAAACACATTCCAGGGTTACCCTAGGTTCTTTTTACAAATTGGTGATTTTCCCTTACTTTGTCTCCACAGCTCTCAACTGAGTATGTAATGTTCGTTTACACCCGAACTTAGCCTTTCTTACTTGTTTTTTATATTTTTTTTTATTGAAAAAAAATTTTCAAAAATAAAAATTTTTTTTATCAGTTTTATTTATATAACAAAAAATTGTAAGAAAATAATTTTTAAGTATTCTTTTTAAGTATTGAATACGAATGTATGTGTATACCGGCCTAATGCAGTTGCTGAACAGCGAAAGCGAGTCATTTTAATCGTAGATTACCATAATATATAAAGAAAAGGATACTTAAAAATCATTTTCTTACATTTTTTTGTTATATAAATAAAATTGATAAAACAAAATTTTATTTTTGAACATTTTTTTTTCAATTAAATAAAAAAAAATATAAAAAAAATCGGTCCACTCCGGGATTAGTGGGGATGATTGCAGAATTGATTGAAGTTTTTTATGAGAAAAAAAATAAAAATGGCGAAATTCGAAAAATCTCGAAAAACTGAAAAATTAAAAAAAAAAAACAAACTTTAAAATTTTTTTTGTATTTTTTCCGAAAAAAACATTTAAAAACAAATTTAAACAAAAAAAAAAGGATCCCAAACGGTCAATTTTTGAAAAGGTTATAGCATTTTGAAAACAAAAAAGGTGTTTTTTTTTAAATTCATAACTTTTTTTGAGTTGGATGAAAAAAATTGAAAAAATTCTGAAAAACGTCTTTCGTAAGCTAGAAAAAGAAGAAAAACTTTCAGCCAATTCTAAAGGGGTCGGGTTCAAAATTGGTCGAAATGAGATGGAATACCCCTTATATAAAATTTGTATTTATTTATTTTCATCAATTTAAAACACTTTGCTGTTAACAAAACAATGAATGGTCGAAAGTTGTTAACGGCAACTGCAGTACGGTCCAAAGCCAATGCCCTTAGTCTATGCTTACCACACACACACGCACTGTGACTTTGGTTGTGGTAAAGGTTTCAATTTCAAAACCACAGCCTGACACTTTTGGGCTTTGTCCGCCTGCAACTCATGCAATTATCAAAATTGTTGCACGTATTGCGTTTGTTGTATGATGATGGAGAACCAAGGCATAGCTAATGTGGAATTTGATTAAAAAGGCAGAAAATTCAATTTATATATTCTCCTATATGAGCATATATGTTGCACTGCTTGATGGTTTGACATACATACATCCGCATTTTAATGATAGGCGGATAACCGTCCAGACGTTTTTGGCAGAATTGAACAAAGTGTTACCACGTTATTAGCGTCGTTAAACAAAAGCATAATACTTGTCAGTTATATTTAAGTATTTACTTTTTTTCCAGTGCCTAGTCAACGCGATTTCATGGCTATACTAACAAGATATATTTTTTATACACAGCTGTACTTGTACACAGGGTATTATAACTTTGATTAGATAACGGTTGGTTGTACAGGTATAAAGGAATCGAGATAGATATAGATTTCCATATATCCAAATCATCAGTATCGAAACAAAAAATTTTATTGAGCCATGTCCGTCCGTCCGTCCGTCTGGCCGTTAAGACGATAACTTGAGTAAATATTGAGATATATTCATCAAATTTGGTACACGAGCTTATCTGGGCCCCAGAATAGATTGGTATTCAAAATGAGCGAAATCGGATGATAACCGCTCCCACTTTTTATATATATAACATTTTGGGAAACACAAAAAACCTGATTATTTAGTAAATAATACACCTAGAACGTTGAACTTTGACATGTGGACTGATATTGATACTCTTGATAAAAATTAAAAAAAAAATTAAACAGGGCGTGGCATACTTGTGATAAAATCAATTTTACAAAATATTGTTAATCATAAATCAAAAATGGTTAAACCTATCGTAACAAAATTCGGCAGAGAGGTTGCCCTTACTATAAGGAATTCTTTGAAGAAAAATTAACGAAATCGGTTAAGGACCACGCCCTCTTTTATATAAAAGATTTTTAAAAGGGTCGTGGACGAATAAAATAAGCTATATCTTTGCAGACAGCATCTTTATATCAATGGTTTTTTATTTCGCAATTGGATTTATAACAATAAATAGGAAAAACTTCAAATTTAAAAAAATGGGGGTGGCATCGTCCCTTTCATGACTAAGCAATTTTCTATGTTTAGGGAGCCATAACTCGAAGAAAAATTAGTTCAGAATAGAACCATATGTATATGTATTATTGCGCAGCCTTGTAACACTATTAAGCACACAAAACAAACAACAACAGCATTTCAAATGTACAGCTGGTTATGTGATGTTCGGTTTCACCCGAACTTAACCTTCCTTACTTGGTATAGTAAAAGCATCGACGTATGAAGCGGTTATATTAGGTAATGGCCGATCTCTTAGCTTTGCTGGCGAAAGAGCTAACTTATTTACCTTCATAGTGGGTAATTGTCGTGTGAGCAACAACTCTTGGCAACAAATGCTACTAAATACTATGTACATAAATGATAAATTCTATCTGAACGAACAACTATTATGCTCGGTAGGGCTCTGACCGTACTTGTCCTAATGTAAGGCCATAAGGAAGGTTCATGGTATTTCTTAACAACGGCATGCGTCGAAGGACATTCGTCTGTTACCTCTACCTACCAGATTTGCACATAGTACAGAAAATTAAGACATAATCTGCGCTTTTCAAAGACTAAGGGATGCGGCGGCCGCCATGGGGTGGTGGTAGCGTGCTTCGCCTCCAACAAC